>NW_021620899.1:2538489-2541999 GCF_004785775.1 Grammomys surdaster | reverse complement strand
CTCCACAGGACAGGAGCAGACCAACTCTGTGTCTGCCCCAGCCCACAGGACCAGGCAGGGGAGGTGGTAGTCTGTACTCTTGATAGTTAAATATATCTACCAACTTTTGATCTGCATCTTTTGATATCAAAATTCACTTTTTATATCTTTTTGAGACTCCAGGTCTGAAATAGCTGCCATAAGAATTCTAGTGTAGTACCAAGTAAATGTTCTCGAACCCTGAAAGACCAGTCAGGAGTAGATCTGATGTAATCATACCTAGAGGTCTCAATTAGAACTAGCTCTGGATTAACTGACTGTTGACACTCAGGAGGGTTCTTGTGGAGAAAAAGTCCTAAACATTCATTGAGACAAGGTTTTATAGAACGTGATAAGCAAGGGATGAGTGTTTCTAGCCTGGCAAGCATCTAATTGGGGTGTGACTTTGACCTTTAGCGTAACTCCTGGTACTAGGAGCCAAACCATGAACTTAACTTCTGCATTCTCCTAATTGGTAGATAATAGACAGGATACAGGACTTTTGGGAGATAACCTGGAAACTGGAGCTAAATGCTGCATTTGTGGGGGGAAGATTAACCTAGAGACTCAGCTCTCATTTGGGTTAGCGTAAAAACTGGAGCTAGGCTCAGGTTTTGATGCTGGATAACTTGGAAACTGATGCTAGGTACTGGCCTGTTAGCTTACGTGAATTCAAACTTAGGTCAGATTCTCTAAGTTGGAGTTTCAACCCAAAAAATGTGGTCTCTCACTGGTTGCTGCCTAGATCACTTTTTTTATATCATGTTATTCTAATTACAAAGAAGAGTACTTTGGAGACAAACAGAAGTCAGGGATATGGACTGAAGGCTTCTCAACTCTTAGTTAAATGACACCTCTTTATTTTTGAAGTGCTCAAATTCATGTATTTTGCTATAGTAATAAAAAATAGAGTAAAGTTTACCTAGGTTGAAACTCTAGCTACTTTTAAAGTCAAGGATATTGGTGAACGTACATCTTTGAAGGGATGATTTTGATTTGGTTAGATATTCAACCAAAGTAAGCTTGAATGTTTTTTAAACAAGAAAGGATCTTGTTATTCTTGTTGTTGTTCTTATGGAGAAAAGTCAAATTTGAGCATCTTAAGAACTCAAGGACCTCTGGATGTTCAAGAGTCAATATCAAGTACATTCTAGGATTCTGACACCAGAATCAGTCAGAGAAATCTTTCTGAGGCAGTAAATCAACATATCTTTCATGCACTTTTTGATGTCACAATCAAATCATGAACAGATCATCAACTCAAATTACAAAAAGTCTTTTTTAAGTGCCATTATAAGGAAATAGATGTTTTCATTCCCTGTGGTGAGTGGGTGGTCAGCGGATTAAAATGCAGTTTTGCTTTTTTTTTTGACTTGAGTACATCAAATTCATAAGAACTATCCAACTTTATATTCATTATAATTATCCTTGCCATCATATCACATATGCACACTGCATTAGCCAGTTCATGACCTATCATGTAATGCCCTTTGCAAATTATCACTAGTAATAAAGTCTTAGTCATCACAATTGTAGCACGAAAGGAGTTAGTTACCCCTTAAGTCACTTATCTAAACGAATCAGATCTTGGTTGCCACCTGCTGGTGAATTATCCAATTCCAATATCTTATCCTAAGTATCCCATTCCTAAGAATTGTGGTGTTAGCTATCCTTATCAATATTCACCTAGATAAAGACTGTTAGACAAACTTCATCAGAAAGATGCTAAATACATCAGGAGAAATGAAATTGATGATAGAAAATACTTAATAATAAGTTGCACCCTAATAAGCAAGATTGCATAGTGATAGAAAAATCCAAATTTTGGCAGAAAATTATACCAGACATATTACCTGACTCATTCCAAGCAAGGGAGATGAAGCCTTCTCAGCTGTATACAATCTAGCAAGAATCATTAGGCCCATGGTGATTTTGGGTATTGTCAGTTTGCCAATAATTAAAGCCTGTCACAGGCGCATAAGAAGTATATTGCCTTGTACAGTTTTGGAAAACATCCTTATAACTGGCAGTTGGCAGAAACCCATCAATGTAATAAAGTTTGAGAAAATTGTTGGGGAATGATTGTGTGCTACAAAATTATGATTTGTATTACATTACTCTTTTTGTATCCTCATGGAATTGATTTTGTATGGATATAATATGGAGGTCCAACTTCATATTGTGTTCTGTTTGTCTTTTATTTGTAGTATCCTATATCTTCCTTCCTTATTACTTTTATTTAGGAGATGCAAGATGCAAGGTACAGATCACTATAGAACCACTATAAAGTACTTAGAAAGGAAAAAAAAATAGTACTTTCCCAGATTCTCAGTCTCCTTTCCTTGTTCTCAGCTCATTTCCTTCTCTCTGACATGTATATTTTCAAATAAATGATCTTAGAAACATTTCTGGACAATGCTTAATGACCAATTATCCAGTTAAGTGATATTTTATACCTCTTGTTACATTTTGCAATGGTTGGTTTTTTTGTTGTTACTTTGTTTGACTGTTTGTCAACATAACACAACATTGAGTAACCTAGAAATAATAAATGCCTATTGCAGAATTCCCTCCATCTGACTGGCCAATAATCCAGTCTCTGGATCATATTCTTGATTGATAATTGATAATTGATGTAGAAGGGAATAGCCCACTGTAGATGTTTCATCTTTGAGCAGGCTTTTCTTGATTGTATCAGACAGCAAACTGTGATTCTTGCCTTCACATTCCTGCCATGATTTTTTTTTTTTTTTGTGGTTGTTGGTTTGTTTCTTTGATTTTTATTTTTTATTTTTTTTATCTTTTGGCGATGGGCTGGATTTGTAGGCTGTATAATCCACCCTTACTCCAGACACTTTCTCTGTGTTACAGTGCTAATTATAGCAATAGAGACCAAACTAGGTCAGATTCAAAATAAACAATATATTTCTGTAACTTGGTCTGATGAGATAAGCCTTTCTTCTTATTTTACCGGAGTAGCTGATTTAGGAGAATCACAAGTTCATGTTCTACCTAGGCTACATTCCAAGTTCAAGATTAGATGAGGCAACTCAGTAAAACTTCTATCAAAATAGCAATACAGAGGTGTATGTGCTCGCAGCTAACCATTGGACTGAGCACAGGATCCCCAATGAAGGAATCAGGGCAAGGACAGAAGGAGCTGAAAGGATTTGCAACCCCAAAGGAAGAAAAACAATAGCAGTCAACCAGAGCCCCCCCCCCCGCCCCAGCTCCCAGGGACTAACCCACCAACCAAAGAGTATACATGGAGGGACCCATGGCTCCAGCAGCATATGTAGCAGAGGAAGGCCTTGTTGGACATCCATGAGAGGAGAGACCCTTGGTCCTTTGAAGGCTTGATGCCCCAGTGTAGGGGAATTCAAAGACAGGGAAGTGGGAGTGGGTAGATGGGTGGGGAACACCCTCCGAGAAGTAGGGGGGGAATGGGATAGGGGGTTTTTGGAGGTGAAACCAGGAAAGGGGATAACATTT
>NW_021620899.1:2530026-2538389 GCF_004785775.1 Grammomys surdaster | reverse complement strand
GAAAGATATTTCTGGGAAATATATATTCTGAGAGAAAAATAAATTCATTGGAGCTTTGCTCCAGGCATCAAGACAAACAAACAAAAAAAAACAATATAAGAAATGCCAAGTTTTGGGAGGAGTAGGAGAGGACTAAAGCACAAGGCATTTCATACACGCAGTAAACTGTCATAGAATATATATATATACATATATATATGAATATATAATATGCTTTATGCGTAAATTTGTATACATTATACAAACACATGCTCATATATGCATAATATTTTAAAAGGTCTATTGCTTGGCCAGCATGAGCCCTTAGGTCCAGTTGCATGAATTGCTGCAACAGCAAGGTAAAGTGGAAACTTTGGTTTCTTTGGAAAGACTGTTGTGTCAGATGATGTGTTCTTGAAGCAGATACAGGTGAAAGGGCATTTAGCTAAACCAAGCACATTAGAGGGTATATGATGAAGAATTCCTCACTAAAGACTCACATGTATTGGTTTGTCTTACATTGCATTGTTGAGCTCTGTTGTTGGTCATGACTTCATAGAGAGAAACACATCAGAAACCTTCTGGTGGTGTTCTGATGGTTTTTTGCTACTTCCAAGGACTCTTTATTTCAGCTGATACAGACTCACATGGAGTTTTACTAACACAGACTTGAGAGCTGAAGCCAGACTCATAGAAGGACATGTGATGTTTGGAGGGAGTATAAACAGTACTTAATGGACTGACTGTATTAGAGGGTTGCATAGCTAGCTTTGCAATGCTTCTTGGTCTCCTGTCTTTGCCTTTCCTGATCTTCACTTTCTTGAGAGGAACCATGCAGAGAATTCCTGGCTTCTTTCTTGGTCCTGGTCCCTCCTGCTGACTTCTGTTTATTCAGGAAAGGCTTGATTGTCACCACTGTTGATTCTTGTTTGCTATACTGACACTACTGAACATATTCATGAAGTGTTTGCAATTGGATTGAGTAAGTGATTTCTGTGAAATGAAATGCTGATTTCCTGACAACACAGATTGGATTTGCTCCAAAGGACAATTTCTAAACAGTCCCACTTCCCGCATATACTAATAACTTTCTTTTCCACTACCTTTGGTGGGTGGTGGGATAGAAAGTAGATTAAAGCATTTAAGAATCCTTATTCTTAAATGAATAAGAATAAGGTTCTAAAAAATCAAAGTTTACAGCAGGACATGACTGTGTTCTTTTTTTCAGAAAAGCTGTTTTCTCTGTACTTGCAGAAATCGAAAATTGCAATTGGTTTTATGGCATCTGACGGGTAAGTGTGAGTATGTCATTTGTATGCTCTGTCTTTTGGTAAGTAACGTTGTATAAAAAGAAATGTTTTCCCCTTTTTACCTGTATTCCTTTTAGGTTTTATTGTGCCTTTTTGTCCTGGAAAAAATATTCTATTCTAATCCCTAATAAAATTACAACAATAGCCTTTTTCCTGGTTATATTCTAAATTTTTGTCCCCCTGACAGCCTGAAGCAGAATTACAGTGAGTTCAAAGTAACCCTGACCTATGTACTCAGTCACACAATAGCCCCAGGTATAGTTTAAGACCATCTGAAACAGCAACAAAATACAGATATAAATCTTGAATTATTGTCCTACTTTATACTTTGGTAGAACAAAACATTGTGCAAATGAAGGTTCAGTTTGGACTAGGGTTCCAGGATATCATTCGTCATTCATTATCTTAGGGAAGTGAAGCGGCCAGCATCTTGAGTCAGCTGCTGGCTGCCAGCAGCTGCAGTCACAGAGCATGAGGAGTGAGAGCTTGTGCTCAGCTAGCTTCCTCCTTTCTGATGAAGTCTGTGAGCCAGACATAAGGAATGGTGTCCACCTTTTCATTTGGATCTTCACATACATTTAACCAAATCAAGATAATCTCTCACAGCTGAGACCAGAAGCTAACCCAAGTACCTAACAAGTGTGCCTGGAGGCTTAACTCCCAGGTAACTCTAAATCTTATCAAGTGGACCATCAGCAGTAATAACCACTATTATTCCTTTAAATTTAAGATTAGGTAGCTTACATTTGTGGGTTTTTTTGTGAAAATTTATACATTTACTTCAGATTGAAGTTCACAGAGACTATACTGTTTCACATTCAATTAACAAGTTCTGTTTGGCTAGTGTTTTTTAAATATTTATATTTTAAAATTCAACTTATAGTCATTCTTCTTATAAAATGCATATTTTTTTAAATAATATATTGCAGGAAGTAGTTAGACACAAAGTATACTTTCCATGAGCTTATTTCAGTTCTCCTGGCACTAAGGTTAAACTTATACATGGGGCTGGGGGTCAGTTTTCCAGCTCAGATTGGGTGAAGAGAGAACAGACAACCTCATGAAAAGTATGAGAGAGCCGGCTTATAGCTTTATAGCTTCATTAGGCTTCAGAGCTTATGTTACACTTTTTCTCAATAATATTTATGTATAATAGTAAATAATGTGGAGAGAAGTTGAGACTGTGACTCTGTTCACCTCCCTGCAATGCAGATGCAGATAAATCATTTTACCACATTGAAGGATTTTGTTTTAGGGGTAGAAATGGTGGTTCAGCAGTTCAGAACTCTTACTTCCCCTTGTTCATATTGCTGAACCTACATGGTATTTCACAACCATTAGTAACTCTAGATGGAAGAGGTCTGCCACATTTTTCTGGCCTCTGCACACACAAAGTATACATGTGGTATACACATACATTTGCAGACAAAATACAACACAGTAAACAATCCTTAATAAATTAAAACAAAATTTACTTTGTTTGATTGAAGGATAGATTATAGTTAAGAGTACTTTCTGTTCTTATACAGGTCATGGTTTGAGTCCCATCTCCAATATTTAGTTCAGAACCTTCTTTACCTATATTTCTAAGGGACTCAATGTCTCTTGTGACTTCTGTGGGGACTAGGCATAAATGTGTTTAATTTCCATACAGACAAAAATTTTCCAAAAAATTCTTTACTTTGATTCTTGTTTTCATTTTAAAGAATACTAATATACAGAGGAGTTTAAATTACTGATCAATAAACAAATTTGATAAAACTAAAATTTTCGTTATTCTATTTTTCCTATACTACTGACTATACCACTAATAAGGAAATGGGGTTTGGTTAGATCAAGTAACTGATTTGGCAAAAATTCCCAAGTTTACATAAACACTGTAGAACTATAAAATAATGGTAAACTTTATGTCACATTGATTATGTGAAATATCTGGCAATAATATTTTAATGTAGCAAAGTTATAGAATGGACGCTTCCTGGGTGGAGTGTGCTGATAAGGATTAGAAATATATTGCATAAAGTAGGGTACAACCAAACTTGACTGGTCTTTAAAAAAATCAGTTAAAGATTTCTAATACTGTTCTGCTGTACTAATAGACTGGTGCCTTATCCAGTTGTCATCAGAGAGGTTTTCTCTGGTAGCAGGCCGCAGTGGGTAACGAGGCCCACATTTAGACATTATGCAGGGAGTGAGACTCTAAAAATAGTGGTCTCCATTGCTTTTTTCCCTTCGGAATCAGAAATCCCAGTAGAAGTGTGGAGGAAAGATGGAATGAGTCCAGAAGACAAGAAGAAAACATGGCCCTTGAAATCAAGTCAGTACATCTCACATAGGCTCACATGACTGAAGCCACAGGAATTGGGCCTGCAGGGTTTCACACCAGGTACTTTATGTGTAGGTTACCGCTATTAGCTTCCTTCTATGGGATTCCTAAAAATGAGAACAGGTATATCTTTGACTGCTTTGTCTGCTCTGGTGCTTAAAACTCTTTTTCTCCTATTGTGTTACCATGTCCAGCCTAAACAGGATAGCTTTTGCCTTGTCTTACTGTATCTTGTCTTGTCCTCTTTAGCTGTTTTCTTTTGGAAGCTGGCTCTTTTGTGAAAGAGGAACCAAATGTGAATAGATCTTGACAGAGGGGAGTTTGGTGAGGCGGAGGCAACTAGTAAAGCAGGGAGGAAGAACTGTGCTTCCTATGCATTGTATACAAGGAGAAACTACTTTTAATTTTTAAAAGATTAAAATTAAAACAATTATTATTTGACGTCCCAAAAAATAACAACTATTCTATAGGCAATTTAATGAGAAAACAAAATGGGTAGAGTTGAAACTGGAGACAATCCTGAACAAAATTTGAAAGATGAAAAGGCAGGCATAATTTATTCTTTCTAATGAGTTTCCTTTGACAGAGTTAATAATCTCAATTACAAACGCTTAATAACAGTTGACAAATGGATTCTGGTATCTTATTCCCTGTTCATTATAACTAGGAAGTAATTGTCTGTTTTATTTAGCATATTCTACCCAATTTCACCTGCACACAAAGTATTTACCACATACAAAATTAATGCTGCCCCCAAAGAGCAAAAACTCTGTTTATGACATCCAGTATTTTCCTAAATTGATTGCACAGAATTCTTCCAAGGTGTTCTGTGCTGTTCTGAAGCTGTTCTGTGGCTAGTTTAGCATTGTTAAAAGCATTGTTGTATTAAAGAATCAAAAATCGTTCCTGAATTTGCTTAAAAATTCAAACTAGAGCATTTACTATGAATTTGTACAAGTTAATCTACTTATAATTATTTATTCTTAAATTTTTTTCAGGATAATCTACATATTGGACTTGTTATTATATTGTGTTTGAATTAATAATTCGCTCATATTTCAATGCCATGTACTATTTTCATTTTATCAGGTCCTGTGGCAGAAATTTCCATGCCCAATCTATTTGCAGCGAGAGGCCTAAGATTGGACACGGAAAAGTAAGGCAGAGCAAAGGGAAGTAGAGACAGGAAGGGAAGTAGATGCGGAGAGTAAGGAAGGTGTAATGGCTGTTGACATGGACCTGCATAGCGTCAATTTAGTAGGTAGATATAAAATCTAAATATTAGGGTAATTGGGATAACCTTTTAAATTGTGTGGGCATCTTGTGTATTGAGATTTTATTGATATCTATAAATCCATTGGTTAATTTTAAGTATCTAGAGTTTTATTTACTGGGTTACTAGAAGGTGTGTCTGTCAAAAACCAGGTGGTTATGGCTGTGAAGGAACTAGCTGCTCCAGTGACAAGCAAACCAGAGATGGAAGCACAGTGACTGGTTGATATGGGGGAAAGTTAGAGTCAACAGCACAGCAGAACCAGCTCAGGAGCTCCGGCCCTGCTGGAGAGCTTCCTGAGACAAAGTAGTGCGGCTTAGTGCAGGAACAAAATACAGCGGCTGAACCAGGAGCCAAGCCAGACGCTCCATTTCTTATACCTGACGCTACAAGGTCCAGTCTCACCTCTACTGAATTTTAACATTATTTTATTCTTAATAAGATATAAAATATTCACCTAGATTACTAAACACTGTTGAATATGATAACTTCCTCCGTGCTTAAAGGTATCTTAATTTTATTTCCCATATTTTTTTTTTATTTTGTCTTTAAGAAATGGGAAATGAATTAGTTCAATTTATTGTTAGGTTTATTTTTTTTCTCTACCTGTTTCTCGGTTTCTATCTCTGCCTTTCTGCATGTGTATATATGTCTCTTTTCCAGACAGAGTGATAGATAGATAGATAGATAGATAGATAGATAGATAGATAGATAGACAGATAGGTGGGGGGAGATAGATGTAGATATGTAGACATAGATATTAATGTAAATTTCATCTTTTTGTTGATGCTGCTATAAATAGGAATAATGGAAAACTAAATGGATAGACGTAAGTACAATAGAAGTTACTTACAGAGTCATACACAGGAGAGAGGAGAACACATTGAGGAAGTATGGATAATTATAGAAGAGTTAAAGAAAATAGGAGACAGTTCTAAAAGCTGTTCCTCACCTAGACCCCAATGAGCCACAGTGATTTTTTACTGATATTTAGAAAACTTAGAGTGACCAAAAGAAAGAAAGGAAAAACAAAAAACAAAGAAAGAAAGAAGAAAACAAAAAAGAGAAACAGAACTGTTGTCTGTCATTGTGATAAATGCTTTGGGGATGCTTGCATAGAATCTTGGATCCTAGCTATATAAATAGAGTATTTATTTAAGACAACTGGTTAAGCACTAGTATTCAAGCTGTTTATTCAACTTTGTCAAAAATAGCTAATAATGAAAAATTTATTTCTATGAAATTTAATAGAATTCGTCAGACTTACTAGAAATTTTAGAATATTAGATCCTCATGAAAATAATGCAAACCATTTTTGCAATCTCTGTGTTACTTGGTAAGCTGTCTAAATAAATATTTCGCATCATTAATGATATTGTCCTATTATTTTATCTTTGGCATAAATCACTTCTGTTACTAATAATCAATTTTAGTTATTGCTGATATGTTAATTATCTTTTAAAACACAATGAAAATAGTATGGATGAATCTATGGCGGTGCTGGTATTGAATTCCATATTATTAATTGCTTGTAAGTACTTCCATATACATGAAGTTAATTTAAAGATCATTTATGCTATTTTAGTATAACACATACCTCAGCAGGAACCTGAAGGCTTGCAGTAAACTATTTCTCATATTAGTGAGCCTACGTTTGAACTGAGCACAGTGGTATACCATGTACAATTAATACTTTTAATTTTAAAATACAATTGACCATATTGTTATTTCTTGTGGACTCAATAGAAAAATGAGTTAGATTAATTAAACATTGAATGTTAAAGGAAATAATATGTAATTATCAGAATTCCTGAAGTTGTAGCATAGTGAATGTCACTTTTGTTGTATTCTAATGGCGATACAAGTGAAGAACAGGAAATACTTTTCAAATGCTGTAGTTATACAAAAAATATATTGAAATAATACACTTATTCTCTCTTCCTAAGTTTAATATCTTTAAATGTACATATTCATTTTTTCTTTTACTTTTACACTCAAAGTTTTGTCACTAATCTTTGAGATGAGATGGTCTTCATAGTTCTAGTGATGTGTGTGTGTGAATGCGTGCATGTCCATGTGTACATATAATATATATCAGCCTTTAAATAGATATTATTCTTATAATTACCCAATTTCAATAATTATTGTCTTAAAATATCATGCAGATGTATTTTTGAAGGATATAATTTAAACAAAATAATTAAGTATAAATATTGTCACCTTTTTCTTGTATGTTACCAGCTTATGAGAACACAATGTAAATTAAGACCAATAAATCTAGCTTCAAACAAAAAGGACATTAAAATTAACTTAATTTTCATTCCCCAAATTTAGATCATTTGGAGCAGTTAGCTTTAGTCAAAGAAAAAAAAAGTTTTACCACCCCTATTATGCAGACAAAAATACAAGGGATATTTTGCATTTTTGTATCAATTGGCTTTTTTAGACATTTAAATAAGTAGTATCATTTTCTTTGGAGAATGACTCCATTTCTAATTAGTGTATAAAAAGCGAAAAAGCTAATGTGACGGTCGGTCTGCACTTTTTACTCCTGTCTTTTGCAGCTAGAACTTGCAGGTGTCTTGAAACAATGATGAATTAGAAGTGATGCTCTTTTTCACCCATTTGTCTGTTAACTACCTTTGTGATAATAAAGTATTTGCATTTTTAATTTCCTCAGTTGTAAATGAGCACCTCTGAACCACTTCCTAATTATTTTACAATTTTCTTGTATTGTTCATTATTCATGCTTTCTATTTACTAAATAAAAATGACTTTCCCTCCAAAGGACATTTGCAATTTTTATTATGACAAACATAGATTATTTAGATTCATACAAAAAATTAAGAATGCAAGAAAGAATTCAGATAAAGTAGTCTACAAGAAACAATTACACCCATATGTTTACATATATATATGTGTGTGTGTGTGTGTGTGTGTGTATACACACACAAACATAAATATAGTACAGTACATAGCAGAGTAATCCGGCACAGTAGAGACCATGATAATTAATTTTAACAAAGTAAAGACTTCTACTTACTAACCTTATTTGAGGAAGGCATACTACAAACGTGTGCAGAATGTTGACTAGTAGCCAATGACCACAGACATTAGGGTAAAATAATCTCTGATAGGTGGAGAAATAATATGCACAGTAGTGGTATAGACCATACTGGACAATAACTAACAGGCTACCTAGTACTCAAAGCTATATAGGAAGTAGGTTGTTAGAACCAACACTTTCTGGTTTCTGAAAAACTATAACTTACCTTTCATCTACTCTTACCTGTATCATATATATACATATACATCATATACATATACATCATATACATATTCATCACATACATATAAAATATAGATATACATATATATGTATATATATATCGAGTAATACATATGTTATTCTTTTACTTTATATATTCATATATATATATATATATATATATATATATATATATATATATATATA
>NW_021620899.1:2477593-2530016 GCF_004785775.1 Grammomys surdaster | reverse complement strand
ATATATATATATATATATATATATATATATATATATATATATATATAATTTTACTTTTAATTTTATGAAACAGAGTATCATCTCACTATATAACCCAGGCCTTGGTTCTACTCCATTGTGCAGGGATTACAAACATGCCTCACCATAACTAATTTCTCACTTCATCATTACTGATAGGACTGATTATCTGAACATCACAGTCATCCGTGTATTATATCACATATTTTGTCAAAAGCTACCAGACAAAACTAACTGGTTTATTAGCACATTACTCCCTGAAGGATTACTAAAATTTTCGGTGCTTGGTGAAGTAAAGATGGACATGCTATACCTTATGATAGGCTTAATCATGTTACATTTCTATCTCCATGAATATAAACTACTGATGAATGTGATACCAATTCTTTCTTCCCTGTTCCATTTCTTCCCCTGTTCCTCAGCACCATGTTTTCATCCCAACACAATGGTTTTGGTTTGTTTCATTTTTGTTTGTTTGTTTGTTTGTTTGTTAACTCACTAAGTCCTCTTACTGTTGATTGTACGTAGTTGAGTGTATGATCACCTGCTGGATCATGGGTGGGCTCTCAAGGGGCCACAACCCTGAAGAAAATCCTCTCTCTCACATGGCAGCTATTAATTTTCAGTAACTTTGCAGATAATAATGGTATTTTATGAGTAACTCTTCTGTCCCAGTTGATATTTCACTTGGCTTAGTTTTGGACAGGTTTTGTGAATACAATCACAGATATGACATGATGATTTCATATGCATAATAGCCCTGTTATGTTTTCAAGTACTCTTTTGCTGAAATTGTTTATTACTCTCCTTTTTCCTATTGTTATCCTTTTCTTCTGACATGGTCTTTGAGTCTGTAACAGAGATGATGTTAACATATGTGTCCTACTTTGTATTGAGTAGTTCAAAGTGTGTTTTTCTCTGAATATGTACTAATTGTTGGTTTAAGTATTAATTGTTTTCAAATGAAAAAAGAAAGAACAAATAAACACTGAGTACTGCATTAGTCTATGTGTATAAAGATAATTTAAGAAAAAGCTTACTTCTATGTATATTTAGCCATGTAATATCAGAGCTTCTCTAGGGTCTATGATCTAACCAGCCATACATTTTTGTAACAATTAAAAACACCAAGCAAGAATTTTATGGAGTGAATTTAAAATCTACCAAGAAAGTTGTTGTTTCATCCTATAGTGCACATGCTACTATTACAGAAGTAGGTATACCATGCTACTTCTAACATAATCAAACTATTGAATACAACACTCTTCCCCAACTTCATTGCAGTGTCCTGGTATCTTCTGACTCAAGTGTATGGTAGTCTCACACACACAATTTTATCATCAATTTCTATATAACTAAAAGCAACCAAGTGTATTAGCTTCTACTGTTTTATAATGTCTATGTAAAACCATTGAACAATAATGCAAAAGAGAAAGTATCACATACCTGACTCTCTCCTTTTAGTTGAGAGCTTACAGAGTCTAGGAAAGGAATATCTATTGGAACCCCAGGAATATAATTCATGAATATATAGGAAAAAGTATGTTTCAGAATTTATATACATTGGAAAAAGATTTTTTCCAAAATAGCTTCTGTGTCCTTATATTACCAACATCAATTCTCTTTGATCATTTTCATATTTCTAGCAAAAAAAACTGATTTATTACTCATATTTTAGTGTCTACCTTTGTAGGACCGTGAAGGGGTCTTGGGTTTTGATAGAGCACTGGCTTAGAAATGGCTAAAGACCCTGCAAGGGACGGAATACATTTCCCCACGCTCCCAGAATCCAGGCTCCTAACACACATGGGCTACATCTCCTTACAGTCACATTTGGCTAGAGAGGGTGTGACCACAGGCCTCAGGCCCTAGAGAGATTCACATATTAATGAGTTACCTGAAGGCCAGAGGGCGGAGCCAATTAAGCATTCCTCCCCAGACCCTCCTCCCTTTCTCCCTCCTTATTTAACTCAGGTCTGCCCTGAGTTTCATGAGGGTACTGCAAAATCCATCTACATCCGCCATGAAAATAAACCCTTTTGGAACCATGGACTTTCTTGTGTCTCTGGGGCCCACTGTGGGGTAAACGCTGAGAAGGCCTTTAATGATGAGCTGCTGCAGCCGCTGCCCCTAACTTCCCACCTGGAGGATCTCTTTGTTCCAGCCACAGAGATCCTCAACTTCAAGCAAGCTAGCTGGGTCATCGAGTCTGCTAAGTGAGTACAGTAACCGAGTCTCTCTTATGGGGTGCTGCCGGGGACTCTTTCTTCTATCCGCCCATTTCTCTTGGCTGTGGGCTGGCTGGTCACTCGCCCATGCACCCCAAGTCTTGATCCTTCTGTGTCCTCTCAGTGGTTCAGAGCCTGAGGGCTTGAGACCAGTTGGTCCCCAGCTACTTCTTGGCCTGGGAATCCTCAATCCCAGAGCTTCAGACTGAGTGAGAACTCCCCCCACCAAACAGGGCCCAGTAGCGCCTGTCTAGTGCTGTGCTCTGAGGGAACTCAGACAAGAGTCCTACTCTCCAGTATCTTTGGAGCCTTGGGAATCACAACAGCCCAACAAGATTCAAGAACCCACGCCCGCGCCCACACATGAGCTAATCAATCCCCTCATTCCTTTGAGTAATGGAGTCTGAAAGGTATGTTGTACAATTGACTTAAAATTGTTCTGAGTAAGAAGTTACAATTTAGTATCCATATGGATCATATAATAAACCAATCACCATTTTAAAATGTGTAAATGATTTAAACATGAATGACCCTCTCTGTTTGATAAACTAGTAGTAGGAAAATTGTAAATTTTTTTAATATAAACAATATCACTATATGAAATTTCCCAATAATCTATTTGAACTCAATCATAAATCAAGTAACCAATAGACTAATTTTTTACTAATGTTAGGACAGTTTAAGAAAAAATAAATATATTTTGCATATTTTTTGTTCATTTTTAGTCATTTTTACTTAGTATGAAATGCACCCCAATAAATTAAAATGCTCTATTGTTTGTATAGTTGCAATTGATTTATTTTTATGATGTGTTGTGTATCATTCAATTCTGTAAGTAAATATCCCAAAGATCCTTCTATTATTTATAAAGTACTGTAGTGTCTCTACTTTTATATTTCATAATACTATGCTTCTTTTGTTGACTGTTATTAATAAACTAAATGTGAATCTAGTTTATTTATGCAACATATAATTATAAGCTACAACTATCTGCTAGACTGTGGGAAAACAGTGATGAAAATGTATAGCTCCTGGCTTTGGTTGATATCTATAGCCTTATTAAAACAATTTATCTCCACAATTTTCTGTTGATTCCTCATATTTTCCTTTTCTCATTTAGCCTACATAGAGAGATAACAGGTTTTCTTAATTGGGCTATGGAATTAAAAAAATATGTCATTTTCTTTTATATTATTTTCTTAATGTAACATTGAAAAGAAGTTCTTAGAATCCAGACAGAAATTATACTTTGGATGGCAATAATATTTAGCTTGTCTTTAACAACATCAACATGTTGGCAGACAAAGTACGTGGCTTGAACTTGAAAATAGACCCCCACACAGAGTGATTAAATTAACAGGCTGGCAACCCAAGAACAGGTAAGATTTTGCACAGAGCCTTACCAGACTTAAGACAGAAGTGCATTGCTTTTGATAATGCATATTCCATGACAGGCAAGGAAGACATTCTTGAAAGAATGACCTAAGACAGGCTCAGTTTTGTTTATGAAATAAAAATGGGGGAGAGGCAGAGAGCTTTTGGGGCTGCTTGGCATGAATCTGACATGTGTCAAGGACAAGGAAATGGGCTGCTTGGCAGGAATATGACATTGGCCAAGGACAAGGAAGTGGGTTTCAGGCAATAATCTGACATTAGGCTAGAACAAAGAAGTAATTTCAGGCAGGAATGCAAATTTTAGGCTAGAACAACAAAGTAGGCTTCAGACATGAAAAAGACTGAGCTAGGACAGGAAAGTTGGCTCAGATATTTTGTTCATTCTGATAAACCCTTAGGAACAGTGATCACGTGAACATTCATGTAATTTTGTTTATTGCTTTGCTTGTTCTTTGACTGTTTGTACTTTTTATCTTGCTCTATTGTGAGTGCCTATGCATGGACTCACTGTTCAATGGTGGAAGTAGAAGGAAGTGGGGCAAGGCAGTAACAGAATGATAAATATGAGCAAAGTAAAATGATATATGTAATATGAAAATGTCATAGTGTATCTAATTATTCTACATATTTATTATAAATATTAGTTTAAAACAAATTTAATACATAGTGAAATTCAGGCTGTACATACATGGTTGACCATAGACATATGCACATGTTATAATTGAATAATTTCATTCATTATCTGAGCTAAGGACAAAAGCACATTCTACTGTATGAACTGTAACATCATTACATGTAATTATCAGTGGCTCTACTATCAGAAATTACTGAAAGCTTCTACATGACTGTATGGTGACACACAGTAAATATAGCTGTATACCTGTTTAATCCAAAATAAAGAATTTACTTTTCATTTATGTAGTGCTAGCTATAGAACCTAGGGCTTACTGAACAGCCCAGTCCTTAGAAATCTATCAGAAAGTCCAATAATAAGCAAAATCCCTCTGAGGCATTTAAATGGTAGCACTGACTCACAAATTTTCAATTTTAGCAGGTGTCTTAGATGCTGTGAAGCACACTAAACATAAAAATATTTTAAATCAACCTAGCACTTTTTTTCTCAGAGAATACTGTTCAAATATTCATGAGGTATAATTGTTAGAATTTTTCTTTTTAATGAATAAAATATGCGTATTTATAACTTCAGTGTCCTGATTCCTATTTTCTGACATTGTGCACTAGCATTGCAATACATCTTCTAAGACTATAGTCTTTTTTTTCTTCTGTTTTGCTGAGGCATTCTAAATAAACCACATTCAGATCTGAGTTAGTCTCATAACCACTATCTTACAGAAACCACAATACTCTCAGCACTACCCTAGAAAACCATTCCTTTGTTCCCCAGCATTAATTGTTTAGAAAAGTGGAGGATATTACTTGGAATATGAGAAAAAACTCCCATCATCAGGAACGGCCTTGTATGATGTTTCCTTGAATTTTCGACCAGACTCATTTGAATAAAATGTCTTCACAGGCTCTTGTTTAAAAGCTTGTTCTTCAGTGAACAGTCCTGTCTTGAGAAGCTGAGGAGCCTAGGAAGAGTGGAATATTTAGACAAGTAGGTTATTAGCAACAGATCCTTGTATTTGCAGACTGTCCTTGGTTCTATTTCTTCTATGTGTTTCTTGCTTCAAAATAATGTGAAATGCCTCTGCCAAACACTCCTTCCACCACTTTACCTTGTCCTGCTTGATGCATTACTGGAAGCTATGGCTAGAATAATCTTTTCTCCATTAGGTTGTTTCTCTCATACATTGTGGTCTAAGAGAGGTAAACAAAGATAAAAAAAATAGACACCCAATATTTGCATTCATAAAGTTGTGTAACAATTTTTTAAGATTGTTTAATGTCTTATATGTATCTATCATAGTGATCATTCACACCAGGACAAGTAACTTTTACAGAAGGGACTCTATGGCAAAAATCAATAATCAAGGCTGAAGATGAATGAACAACACTACTTTGATTTGAGGACACGACACAAGAAAAACAAAATTATAAAACAGCAACTGAAAGCTGAATATTTGTTCAGTGGTCAAGCACTTCTCTAGCATGTTAGTGGAGAGGAGGTTTATACTCTCCTGATGAGGGAGTTTAGATTTTGTTTTCTTTTTATTCTTTTTGTTATTGTCATTGTTATTGTTGTTGTTTGTTTGTTTGTTTTGTTTTGTAGTGTGTAGGACCTGGACGGACAGAGCAATTTCTGAACCAATATTGACAGATCTTGTACCAGCAAGAATAGACATTTTGCTGTGAACTGGCTTATTATATCCTATAAGTGTAGAATTACCTTCATTATGTCCTAAAACTTGGGTGTATTGTATATCTATTTTCATTCTATTCTGAGAAGTCTTTAATTACTTTCTTAATTCATGTCTTATCCTAATTTTCATTCAGTAGTTAGTTATTCAGTTTTCATTAGCTTATAAGCTTTCTGTTGTTTCTAGTTTTGCTGTTATCCAGTTAGATAGTATGGATGAGGTTATTTCAAATTTTGTGTATTTATGAAGACTTGCTTTGTGCCCAGATGTGAGGTAAATTTTGGAGAAAGTTCAATGAGGGGGAGAGAAGAAGGTATATTCTTTTTTTATTAACCCTTCAAATGCCCTTTCCTGGTATCCTCTCTAGAATATCCCTATCCCCTCCCACTCCCCCTGCTCCTCTTAGGGTGCTCCTCTACCCACCCACCCTTCCACTCACCCACTCCTGCCTTCCTGCCCTGGCATTCTCCTATACTGAGGTATCGAACCTTCATAGGACCAAGGCCTCTCTTCACAGTGAGGCCATCCTCAGCTACATATGCAGCTGGAGCCATTGGTCCTTCCATGTGTACTTTTTGGTTGGTGGGCTAGTCCCTGGGAGCTCTGTGGGTGTCTGGTTGGTTGATATTGTTGTTTTCCCTATGGGGTTGCAAACCCCTTCAGCTACTTCAGTCCTTTTTCTAAATCCACCATTGGGGACCCTCTGCTTAGTCCAATAGTTGGCTGCAAGCATCATCCTTTGTATTTGTTAGACTCTGGCAGAGCTTCTCAGGAGACAGCTATATCAGGCTTCTGTCAGCATTCACTTTTTGGCATCCACAATAGTGTCTGTGTTTGGTGACTGTATGGGATGGATCCTCAGGTGTTGCAGTCTTTGGATGGCCTTTCCTTCAGTCTTTGCTTCACATTTTGTCTCTGTATTTCCTCCTGAAAATATTTTGTCCACTTTGTAAGAAGGACTCATTATTCACACTTTGGTCTTGCTTCTTCTTGAGCTTCATGTGGTATGTGAATTGTGTCTTGAGTATTCTGAGCTTTTGGGCTAATATCAACTTATCACTGAGTGCAAACCATGCATACTCTTTTGTCACTGGGTTGACTCACTCATGAATTCATGAATTTCATGAAGTTATTGCTTTTAATAGCTGATTAGTACTCCAATGTGAACTGTACCATATTTTCTGTATCAATTCCTCTGTTGAAGGACATCTGGGTTCTTTCCAGCTTCTGGCTATTATAAATAAGGCTGCTATGAACATGGTGGAGCATGTGTTCTTTTTATATGTTGGAGTATTTTTTGGGTATATGCTCAGGAGTGGAATAGCTGGATACTCAGGTAGTACTACATACAATTTTTCAAGGAACCACCAGACTGATTTACAGAGTGATTGTACCAGCTTGCAATCTACAAGCAATTGAGGAATGTTCCTCTTTCTCCACATCCTTGCCAGCATCTTCTGTCACCTGAGCTTTTGAACTTAGCCATTCTGACTGGTATGTGGTAGAGTCTCAGGGTTGTTTTAATTTGCCTTGCCCTGATAACTAAAGATGTTGAACATTTCTTTGGGTGCTGCTGGCCATTTGATATTTTCCACTTGAGAATAATTTGCTTAGCTCTGTACCCCAATTTTAATAGGGTTATTTGTTTCTCTGGGTTCCAACTACTTGAAATCTTTGTATGTGTTGGATATTAGTCCTCTATCAGATGTAGAATTGATAACAATTTTTTCCCAAACTGTTGGTTGCCATTTTGTTCTATTGACAATGTCCTTTGCTTTACAGAAGCTCTGCAATTTTCTGAGGTCATATTTGTTGTTTGTTGATCTTAGAGCATAAGCCACTTGTGTACTGTTCAGGAAACTTTCCCCTGTGCCCACGTGTGTTAGGCTCTTCCCCTATTTCCCTTCTGTTAGTTTCAGCATATCTGCTTTTATGTGGAGGTCATGAATCCACTTGGACTTGAGCTTTATTCAAAAAGAATGGATCTATTTGTATTCTTCTACATGCTAACAGCCAACTTAACCAGCATCATTTGTTGAAAATGCTATCTTTTTTTCTACAGGACAGTTTTAGCTCCTTTGTCAAAGATCATTCTTCTCTTTGGGGGTGGGGGGTGAAATGTTCTGCAAATATTTGTTAGGCCTATTTGCTTTAAAATATTAGTTAGCTTCAGAGTAATAACTGGATAGTGTTTTGACTGGATGACATGTCAATTGGGGAATGTTGATAGAAAATGGAACATTGAAATCTCCCACTATCAGGGTGTGATGGTCATTATGTGATTTAAAATGTATAAGTGTTTATTCTATGATAGGAACTTGGTTGTCCTTGTGTTTGATGCAAAAATATAAGGCATTGCAAAGTGTTCTGTGGGTATTTTCCTTTGATGAGCTTGTAGTGTTCTTTTCTATCTCTTCTTATTGGTTTTGTTGTGAAGTATATTTAGGCAGATATTAAATGGATACAGCAGCTTGCCTTTTTAGGCCATATGGTTGGATTAACTTTTCTCATCCTTTTACCTTATATCTATTCTTGATGTCAAAATGTGCTTCTTGGATCAAAAAGAAATAATCCTGCTTTCACATTTGTTCTGTTAATCTGTCTTTTTCTGTGTTGAGACACATTAATAAGAAATGCTTGTTGATTCTTGTTATTTTGACACTGTGTGTATGTGCATGTGTGTGTGTGTGTGTGTGTGTGTGTGTTTCTCTCCTGTTTTGGTTTCATGGTCTGGGCTTATTTATTCTTTTTGTTTTCTTGAATGTGCTTAACTTCTTTTGGCTGGAGTGTTTTTTTTTTTTGTAGCACTGATTATGTTTATAAACATTTTTGAAATCTGGATTTACCATGCAAAGCCTTATTTTCTTTATCTTTTAATGATTGAATGATTTGTTTTCTATAGTAGTCTAAACTGGCATTTCTGATATCTTAGAGTCTGTCAGACATCTGCCCTCTGGCTTTTATTAGCTCCAGTGAGATGTATGTTTAATGTTGGTTATTGCATGGCAAGAAAACTATTTTTTCTTGTATAGTATATTTGATATTTTGTATTCTTGAACTTTTATAAGCACCTCCTTCTTTAGTTTTGGGAAATTGTCACTCATATTTTTTTTGAAAATATTGTATGTTCCTTTGACACAGATTTCTTCTCTTTCTTATCTTATTATTATTCATATATGTGATCTTTTCATAGTGACCCAGATATACTGTATAGTTTGTGACAAGATTTTTAGATTTAACATTTTTGACCAAATAATTTATTTCTCCTATCATGTCTTCATTTCTTAATATTCCATCTTCCATTTATTGTATTCATTTGGTGAAGCTTCCCCAGAATTTCTTGTTCAAGTTCCTAAATGTTTCTCTTCACATTTTGTTCAGTTTGTGGTTTCTTTATTGATTTTATGTCCATATTCAGGTCCTGAAATATTTTATTCATTTCCCTTTTCTGTTTGTGTTTTTATAGATTTCATTAAGAGATTCATTTACTTTCTCTTTAATGACTTTAAGGACATCTATCATATATAGAAAGAAAATTTTAATATCTTTTTCTTATGCTTAAGCTATGTTACAATACTCAGGATCTGTTATGTTTTTATTGTTTTGTTGTAATTGTTTGTTCTGTTGTGTTTTGTTTTTAGCTACTATGTAGGCATATGACTTTGAGAGAATTATAATTCTAGGTGTTGCTATCTAGTCTTAACTTTGTTGGATGGGTGTTTTCATGCTTGGTTTCTGTTGCCTTCTTTAGTTCTTATTCTAATTCTTTTGTTTGTTTTCTTATTCCATGGCTATTATATTGTGGTGACTATGCGTTTCCTGGCAGAAAATTCTCCTGGGATCCTATCTTAGTCAGAGTTACTCTTACTGTGGAGAAACACCATGCCCATAGCAACTTAGGAAAGAAAGTTTTTGGGTTTTGTGTGTTTTGGGTTTGTTTGGTTGGTTAGGCTTTGTTTTTTTTTTTTTGTTGTTGTTTTTGGTTATTGGTTGTTTTTGGTTTTTGTTTTGTTTTGTTTTGTTTTTTGTTCTTGTTTTTTTGTTCTTGTTTTGGATTACTCTTCAATATCACAGTTCTTCATAGAAGTCAAACAAAAATTCAAGCACAGAAGATACCTGAAGTCAGGAGCTGATTCTAAGGCTGGAAAAGTGCTGCTTACTAGCTTGTTTCTCAAGGCTTCTTCATCCTGCCTTGTTATAGAAGCCAGAATCACACTCCCAGGAGTAGGAACATCCAATGGGCTGGTTCTTTCCATATCCATCACTAATTAAGAAAATTCTCTTAATATTGTCATACAATTAGACTGTATGTAGGTACTTTCTCAATTGAGACTCTCTCCTTTCCAGTGACTCTAGCAAGTGTCAAGTGAATTTAACCTAACCAGTAGAGATTCTAATAGTTCTTACCACTTCAGGTTCAGCTAAAATGTATTTCTAGGTATTGAGAGTTAATATGTTGGAATGGAAATTAACTAGGCATGGAGATGGGAACCTGAAGAGTTTCAAAGAAGAGAAAAAAATAAGGTGTTCTACCAGAATATTTTTCATTCCCTTTAAATATGGGAACAGAGTGAGAAGAGGACACAGAAGATAGTTTGATAAAGACCTGGAGGCGAGACTGGGAAATTGGATTTGTTTAACATCTACTGGTTGAAAGAAACTGGCAGATGCCTCTAGTAGGCTTTGAGTGATTCTGAGTTACTATGTTTCAGAGGCATTATTGGTTTGCATGGTGACTATAAATGGCTATTTCCTAGAACTAGCTAATATTTTACTAGGCAGGTAAATATACCATAGATACAAGCCAGTGAAAACTGGTAGCTTATTTGAATTTTTTTTTTTTTTTTAAAAAAAACTTCTGGCAGTGGAAGAATGATTATAAAGCCTCAAAACCAGAGATTGTAAGACAAAAGTGCCAATAGGAGATAAAAATAAGAGTTAAACATTGAGGTTAAATACGTAAAAAAGCTTACTATCAAGAAGCACAGTTGTCAACTATGATCTTCCAGTCAGACCTTAGGCCCTCTCAGTCCATCTGTGATATGACAGGAAACTTCCATTGAATAATCATACATTTTGTAGTCAATTTGACTTGGCCAGGGAATATGCATACATATGATACAATGAAAATTAGAAATATGCCTCTGAGTATGTATCCAGAGAATAGCAATGTCAAAAACTGTAGTTTGAATAAAAATGATCCTAACTCACCAGTAAAATATGTCATTTTCCCCTCTTTGTAGGCCAAAGCAGATGGAAAAGATGGAGAAAGCATTATCTCTCCTCCTGAATTAGGCCATTTCTTTTCCCTGTCTTCAAGCATTGCAGCTTCAAGTTCTCTGGTCTTTTAAATCCAAGACTTAACTAATACCTCTGTCCAAATCTATCACCTTTAACTTACAACAAGCCTACACTCTAGGCTCAGGTTATCAACTTCAAGCTCTGAATCGAACCATTCTTTTTCCTGATTCATCAGTATCAAAGAGACATCTTCTGGGACATATCAAATTCTGCCATTGGCAAAGCAAACTTCCATAACAAATCTCCCTCTTTATATCTAAATTTATTAATATCATTTTTATCTATATCTACATTTTTATCCATACTATATTTTATTTATTTTGTTTCTTTGTTCATAGTTTCTTAGAGATTAAATCATTTTCTAAAACTGTGAATTTCTTTACAATATCATAAACAGTTTAGTAATTATGACAGAGTTCTTTTAAAAGAAATATAATTATGGTGTTTATTAGTACATTTTAATGTATTATTCATGCAAATCACCTTAAGATATTATTAAAATCTAGATTATAATTCAATACATATGAGTTTTAAATTTCTAATTAGCTCCTATGTAATGCTGACACTACAGGCTGACAATCATACATTGGAGAGTCAGGATATGTTTCCATTATATTATTTTTAATATACTGTTTTACTGTTAGAATTCATTATCTCTTTTTACCTTTTGGATCCCAAGGTATCAAATTTGGATCGTCAAGTTTGGCAAAAAGTATGTTTTTCCAAGAAATAACTTTGTCAGCTATATTTCTTTATTCTTAAACATAAAAGTTGTAAAAACTAATAGTATGCCACTTTATATAATGTGGCACACTGCAAACGTAGTGTGGAAAGGTTTAGAAGCCTTCATTTTCTTTTCATGGAAACTTTTACAGTTACTGGAATGTGCCCTGCAGATGACAATTGTCCTTCTACTCACATCACAGATAAATAATTCAGTTTCCTGAAGTATTGAAATACGAAGAGCATCAGCAGACATCATTCCTTTTTATCTTTTCTAAAATTGAAATTTAAACATATATAAGAAGTTACAAAGTCAGTTCTTTACAAGTTACATACAAAATTCTGTGTGTGTGTGTGTGTGTGTGTGTGTTTGTGTGTGTAAATTGAAGTAACTACAGATATTTATTGATTGGTTCTTCTGTACGTAAACTCTCAATAGCAACTTTACTTTCACAAAGAGATAAAGGACTTTCATCATTTTCAAAATATGGATTTATACCTTCTGGCATGAATCTCTGTTTAGAATAGCTTCAATCTCTCATCTACCTAAAACAGAGCAATCATCCTTAATTAACTTATAAGCCTCATCAGGGACAAGCATCCATTTGATTTATTAATAAGCCTCTAGAGAACAAATTAGCTTCCTTAGCAGTTTCTGGCGTGATTTGAGCCTCAGCACAAACAGATTTTTACTACTAGCTCTTGAGATGTCTTGGATAAACAAAATTTTACCAAACCAGAGAAAGATTAGCACAATAGCATAAGTATAGAAACATTTGCACAACTATAGACAAGTTACAATCACATCTAATATATTTTTCTGTGTCAAAAATGGAAAGCCTAGAGTATTTAGCTAATACATAACAAATTTCCAATAGTGACTATTATTAGGTTAAAATATCCCAGACCAAAAATAATTTCAATGTGTTGTTCCATCATAGCTACTTCTATCCCTCAGTCTACTTTTAAAAACTGAATTGTCCATGTTCATGTGTTTGAACAGTTTCTTCCCAGGTCATGGCTTTATTTTGGGTGTTATAACTCTTTGGGACATATGAATTCTCTGGTCAGTGGTAATGGGTCACTGGTTTTTGGCCACGTTGGCAATATCTGTTTCTAGTTTTAGCAGAAGATTCCTGCATCACAGTGCACCAACTCCTGCTTCTGTTACCATGGATAAATTGGTGCTAATTATCATGCTTCCCCACAGTAATGTACTCTTTCAAAATATGAGTCTAACGTAATATTTCTTCTTTAATTTAGTACTTCTGTCAGGTACTTTGGTCATAACAATGATAAAATAATCTCTTTGTGGCCTTCATGACTATAATAAAAATAAACTATATGATAGAATTAATGTTGATGGAAAGTATATCATGCATACAATTTCAAAAATATTTTCAGTCATTTAAAGAAACATACTTATAACATCTTATTGACTGCATGTCAGTAACACCTATTGACATTAGAATGATAATAGTCTAAGAGAAGAAATGCTAATACTTTATTAGTTGTTTTCATATATCAATTCTCTGAAATGGTTACAGTGTGAATCCTTTTGAACATCTTATATAGAGAGCACTCAATATCTTCTGCTCCTTCTCTTTTTCCATCAAATTTTCTCTGTCTAAAAGACAAGATTTGCACTGAGCGTCCCAGTCCTGCAGAGGATTAGACTCATTGCTTGGTATAAATTTTTAGTATATCAACTTGAAGAAGGCTAAAGTCTGAAGTTAAATATGGGATTATTCTGAAACAAGGACATTCATCTAATCATAGCTTATTCATGAAATGAAACTATTAGAGATAAAAAAGAGACAATATATATTTATTATTTTCAGTTTCAGTTGGATTTGATTTCTATTTTTTTCAGAGCCTTTCTTTTGTTATATGTTAGATCCAGCAGTTGTCCTTTCTTTTCCTTTCCTTTCCTTTCCTTTCCTTTCCTTTCCTTTCCTTTCCTTTCCTTTCCTTTCCTTCCCTTCCCTTCCCTTCCCTTCCCTTCCCTTCCCTTCCCTTCCCTTCCCTTCCCTTCCCTTCCTTTCCTTTCCTTTCCTTTCCTTTCCTTTCCTTTCTTGTTGTTTTGGTGTGGTTCATAGTTGTTAAAATCAATCTTTAGATGTGAAGGTAATGAACAACATACTCAAATTGTACTAATGTAGCACAAACATACTTTAAAGAAGTAGTCTTATTAAAATAAAACTTTGAATATACTCATTTTTCTTTTCCAACTTGTGTTTCTTGTTAATAAAGTACAGTAACTTATCCAGTACCACTTCTGCCAGATATTTGTTTGAAAGTGCTCAGTTAATGTTTTCCAATTGTATTCTATTAGGACCAAGAACTCTCCTAAACACAGGAAAAATAATGTGCCTTATATATTAATCTATTTTCATGATAATTAATTGGTTTATACCCAAAGTAATGTTTTCAATATCTTATTTTATTTTTACTCGAAATAGCTCCCAAATGGGGTTTTATTGAAATTTTCACATTAGTTTCCTCTTCTTACTGTAGGACATAGACAGTACCTCAAGTGGAAGGACAGGGTTACCAACCCACAGGCAAAATTTCTGAGGAAAAATTTTTCCTATCTAAAAGAATTGCAGAGACAAAAATGAAGGTAAGACTGAAAGAAAGTGACTTGGACAACTTGAGCTTCATCTCATGATGAGGCACCAAGCCTTATCACTATTCCTGATGCAATGTGAGGTTGCAGACAGGAGCCTAGCATGGCTGTCCTCTGAGAGACCCTATTGGCAGCTAACCTAGACAGAAACAGATACTTTTACCCAATCAATGGATTAACGTCAGTGATGCCTATGGAGAAATTAAGGGAATACTGAAGAATTAAAAAGTAGGGTTACCCCATAGGAAGACCAACTTTCTCAACTAACCCAGATCCCTCGGAGTTCCCAGAGACTGAGCAACCAACCAGGCAGCATACATGGGCTTGTTTGAGGCCCCAGGGAGAGGACAGCCTGGTCTGGCCTCAGAGGGAAATCCTATAGAGACTTGAGGCCCCAGGAAAGGGAGATACCTGTGAGTGGAACATGTTCTCAGAAAAAAAGGGGTAAGAGGAATAGGATGAGGAACTGTGGGAGGAGGTACTGGGAGGAGGAAATGGCTGGAATATAAATAAATGAAATAATTTTTAAAATTCACTGTAATATTTTACTGAGTGTTGTTCATTTGAAATAGTTACTTTATGTTCTTAAAGCATTGCTGAAAATGTTAGAATTAGAATCAGTATTCTTGTACACAGAACTTACAGAAATTTGATTCAGAACTTTGTCTCATTGTCTTTTATTCTATGAATATAAAAATCTGATTATATAGGGATTCTTTTGTTACCTTACTCTTTCTTTCTTTCTTTCTTTCTTTCTTTCTTTCTTTCTTTCTTTCTTTCTTTCTTTGTTTTCTTTTGTACACTTAAAAAATAGATTCTTCTCTCATACAATATATTGCAATCACAGTTTCTTCTAGTTCTACTCCTCCTAGCCTCCCTGTTTCCCTGTTTCCCAGTTACACTTCCCCTCCATTTCTTTTTCAGAAAAGAACTGGCCTCCAAGAAAGGATAGCCAAACATGAAAAAAAAAAAAAAAAAAAACAAGATACAAAGAGACAATGTGAAAGACCTCATATCAAGGCTGAACAAGGCAACCAAATGGAGGAAAAGTCTCAAGAGCAGGCCAAAGAGTCAGAGTCATACTCACTCCCATTCTCCCATTGTTAAGAGTCTCACAGGAACACCAAGCTAAGTGTCACAACATGTATGAAGAGGACTTGGTGCAGACATATGCATGCTCTGTGCCTTCTGTTACAGTTTCTGTGAGCCTACATGAGTCATGGTTAATTGAGCATTTCAACCCTTCATTTTGTCTATCAATATTGCATGTTTTCCCTTTACATCTTGCACATTACATTGCTTCGTTCTTCTTTGTCCAAAAACTGTCAGCTGGCTTGAGTCTCTTGTGCATGCTTGATTCAGATGTCCTTACTAAATATTAAAGATTACTTAGCACACCCTTCATAGAGCCTTTGAATTAACAGGAATGTCATTTCTGTTCCACTCAATAGAAACCACCATTTCTTCTGGAAAACACCAGTTTTATGCCAACTAGTTTGCATTTTCTGTGTTTGATTTTACCTCTGAGAACACTGGCACAAGCACATACTAAGCAACTGCTCAACCCAAATCATGAAAATCTCTAAAAATTTTTAAATTGTTTTTTAATGGTCATGAAAGATAATTTAATTCATTATTGATATTATATGCCTTCATTTCTGAGATTTTTGTTTAACTAGAGAAATGTTTCTTTTTGTCCACTTACTTTCTTGATCCTGCTCTCAACTTTTTAACCTTCATTCATGTTTTATTTTTCATTATTCCAGACCTATATATTGTCCCCACTAGTGATTATATTTGCTATTCATTAAGAGCATGGCTAGAAGTGTCACCATAAGCTGAGGTGAAGTATTCCACAGAGTACAGAATCCTATTCATATTGTAGAACAGTTAAGTGGAAGGAGAGAACACTTGCAAAGAAAAAAAAACCTATTTCTATACTTTTGAAATTATTTCAAACAGAACATGGGTACAGTGTGTTCTATAAACACTTTTTCTGTAATACAATATGCGCTGAATTGCCACTTTTATTGCTCATAAATTGAAGAAAAAAGTAATAGCTTAGGGAATGGAAATTACTGACCAATTGTGTTGATTATATACATTTACTATAGGGTATTCTGCACAGTGCCTTGGCTGGATCCACCCAACCATTTCTAGGAAAAGAAAAATAAAGTCATGATTTCCAGGATACTCCGAACTTTTAGAATAGAAATAAATAGATTTTTATAAATGTTTTTCTTAACCTTGATAAAATAAAATGTGCATAGCAGGGTGTCTGGTAACAAACTGTCTTCTGAAATTGCAACAGGACATTCCACATGCCTACTGGCCATTTAATTTAATGGGATTTTTATTAGTGTATACACACCAGTTATTTAATCCACAGGGGTCTTTGCAGGTATAAGCACAAAGAAAGGAAGAAAGAAAAACCCAAAGCTGCAATTTCAGTTATTTTTTTAAATTAAAGACTTGCATTCTGTATTCATTTATTTAAATTGCATTCCTACTAACATGCTTTTTTAAAGCCTTAGGAATGATATCATTTTTAACAAGTACAAGCCAATATACAATATAAGGAATTTTGGAATTTTTAATCATTTATTTCTAACCCAAAGAAAAAACTGTTAGAAACAACTTATGACTCCATTTAATCAGCCAGATAAGAGGTAAATCTAGAAAAGTATAAAAAAATCTGTCTTTTTTCCACTTGTTTTGTAAATATTATCTTATTTTCTTTTGACTTCTATAAGCATATGACAAGTCTGTGTTTCACAACTCAGTTTCATACATGTAGTGCTGTATTTAACATAAATATCTCTAGTAGAAATTCAACAGTTCTGACCTTATTTAAATGGCATTCTATTTAACCTGACTTGAAACTGGAAACTCCATGACTTGCTCAAAGCAGTCAGAATAACTATTAAAATAGCATGCTAAAAATTAAGTTTTCTCTGACCTTTATTCCTCTTTGTTTCTCAAATACTTCTTAAACTTTAAGTTGAATGTTTTACTTGAACTAAGTGCTAAGTTCATTTTGAAAGTTAAATCAGAAAATAATTTGGGGCCTGCAAAATGACTCAGGAGGTAAAGGCACTTGCAACTAAGCTGAAAGACCTGAGTGCAATTCTTAAAACACTAATGATGAAGAAAGAGAGCTGCTCACACCCGCAAACACACACAAACACACACACAAACACACATACAAACACACACACACACACACACACACTGAATGAACCAATCAGTTTTAAGAGAAAATTAGAAAGAAAATTGTCATGCAGTTACATTTTTTATTTAAATTAGTAAATATGTTTTGAGGGGAAAAAGAAGCATTTTTCTTTGAAAATTTGAACCTTGGAAATGTTCACCACTTTGAACATGGAGAAGACAAACGAATTTAACTCTAAGCTTAACTAACAGTAAAATGTAAGAAAGGAGGGGATGAGAAACTGGAGGAATGTTTGTAGACTTTGCTATATGTTAGTGTACAAAAAGACTTAATGGCTGTGAGTTCTTCTCACTTGAAGGCCTCCTCCCCTCATACATGAGGCAACAGACATGAGCATATGTAACTCCAACCATTCACCCTGAACCCTGTCACTATGGACGTAAACAGCCTATTAAGCTCACAGAAAGTAAAGAAGAAAATTTCCAAAGTTCTCAGTCTACAATTAAGAATAAAAAAGCTATGGAAATTAGAGAAAGTATGACTTAATTCTGCAAAAGCCTACTAAAAAGAATGTATGTGTGTGTGTGTGTGTGTGTGTGTGTGTGTGTATACATATACATATATATGTATGTCTATGTTCACTGAAGGATAAGGTCAGTACAAATCTCTGATTATTAAATTGACTTAACTGAGCATATCAATGTGAGTGTACAATGCTAATGGACTTGTGACCTAATAATGTAATTTTTGTTTCATTTAATGAAACAAATTTGAAAAAAATGACATGACTTCTTAACCAAAAACTTGAGTTTCTCATCTGCTGGTTTGGTAAACTGCATAAAATTACGTAGCATTGGATTAGATTTTTTTCCATTTTTTTATTTTGTATTGGCTATTTGATTTATTTACATTTCAGATGTAATCCTCCTTTCCAGGTTCCCCTCCACAAACCCCATATCCCTTTACCTCCCATGGGGATGCTTTCCAACCCACCCACCCCCTCCCACCTCAGCACCCTAACATTCCCCTATCCTGAGTCACCAAGCCTCCACAGGATCAAGGGGCTTCCCCCCCATAAGGCAATCTCTATCCAGCTGGAGCCATGGGTCCACCCCACCTGTGTACTTTTGGTTGGAATAGCAATGTATGTTCTAAAATAATTCTATCACATCTAAAATACGCTAATAAAATATTAGTTATAATTTTATGGCATCAAGAAAAGCAAGCAAACACACGAGAAATGGGTCAACTATTTGTAAGACTTTGGATATAAAACCCTGAAGAATAATGACTTTATAAGTCAGAGGAACATGACTGAATTCATGCCTGTACAATCCATAGAGGGTATCCAAGGAAAAAGGAAAATAAATGAGCACACTAGAAACAACCAAGAACATCAGGAGATGAACAAATACAATGGGTAATTTTAAGAGGTAAATTTGTTTAGACTTCCCCAGGTAGTCATGGAGGAAAGGAACATTTTGAGAAACTCAGAAGTAAAGAAAGCCCACACTCAATGTTTTCATGAATATTGAACAATATAATGAGTTTATGTCCATTTATCTATCCATCTCAGTATTGATACATGTATGCATAATATAATATATGATATTATATAATACTAGAATAAGAAGGCCCTAAACTGATAGCTGTCCAGCTCCTACAAGGATCTAAGGTGCCCCTGGAAAACCTCATAATAGAAGTACTGACTACTTAGAAGAGTACTCAGTAGCATGTAATATGTGTCTCTAGTGGTTTGGAGGTAAGAGAAATAGGCTATTGTGAATGTGCTCTCATGTGAGAAAGGATAAATATTAAACCATATATCTAAAGATACTAAGACTAATTATAGTAATTCAAAAACTTCAAAAAATAAATGAATAAACACAGTTAGTCAGGCATCCAAGAAAGATGATCATGCTAGCAAAACATTATAAAACTACGATCCAGAATAAAAGACAGACAAGGACCAACATGGCTGAAAATGGTAGAAGTCAAAACTTGAAAACTGTTATTATTTACAATGTGTTGTATTTTTTAAAGTCATGTAAAATACGGAAAAAGGTAAGAAGTCATAACTAAAATTTTAGAGATGAGATGAACTTGGCGTTCCATGATTGTAACTCAGAAATTAGGGAGAAGAGGCAGGAAGTTAGTATGGGCTATGCATAAAGTTTGAGGTCAATCTTAGAACTTTGAAGATATTGCTTAACTGATCTCAACAAGGCATAAAAGAAAGTTTCTTACACAGAGATTCAGAGAAAAGAAATATATTCCTGACAGCACAGTAAAAGGAGATATGAACAAATGTGAGTAATGAAACTATGTTCCTTAAAAGGTACAAACACATTCATATATTTAGCGAATCTAAAATATAGCATTATTATAGTAATCACATATTCAATTTTCTCAGAGAAAAAATAATAAATATATCACAAGGAAAAAGTTATGATGTGAGATAATAATTATAGTAGATTGTTAGGGTTTCACATGATGTATATTCTAATAATTTCAATATATATTAATGTTATTGGATGTATATGTATGTGTATAGCATGGGCATATATATATATATATATACATATATATGTATATATAATGAATATCTCTGTGTGTGTGTGTGCGTGTGTGTATGTGTGAGTGTGTGTGTGTGTGTGTGTGTGTGTGTATACAACTTAGAGATGACTCTCATTTCATCTCTTCTTCTGAGGAAATGAAAGTTACTGTTTCATGTGGTGTCCAACATGATTAGAGAAGGAGAGAACTTATCAACATTACAGAAAGCAGAGGACATCTGACAGAAATGTCACACAGGACAGGAGAGATCTGACAGAAACCTGCAAAGATACACCCATCTAGAATCATCTCCAGAGGAAGCATCAGACCTTTGACTTTGGCTGAACACCTAAAGGGACTCAGGAGGCTCCAAAATTCTGGGAACCTCAAGCCCAGAGCAGCTAATAACCACAAGCCTCAGAGACAACAAATCATAGTAAGCTACCCAAAATACAGTTTTAATTATATATACAGACTCTTTCTGCTTTAAAAATTGGAAACTTCTTTTTACATCCTTTGAGAGCAAGGGTAAGACTTGAGGGGATAGAAATGTTACTTGAAAAAGCCATCACAGTACTTATTGCAACTGTGACTACCCTAGTAACCTTTCCCTACTTTCAATAGCAATCTTCATATATTTTCTCTCATATAAAGGTTGAAAAAAGCTGTATGCTAGCAAAAATTAGCTATGGCATTATAGAGGATTGAAAGACAGAAGACAAAGGAAGTAAGAGAACAGGAAATGCTTGTCTTTCTCTATTGAAGTAGCTAAGAAGCTCATCTCAGAAAAAGGATTTGAGTGCCTAGCTTGAGTCTAGTTTGAAAGGTAAAAACTGCTAGCTCTTGATATGTGTGGATTCATAAAGATCTACATGTATATTGATAAACAGAAAAAAGGAGAAAGAACTTTGAGAAATAGACTGAATAATGCTTTATTAACTTGCAATTTTTTGAATGCCAATGAAGAAAGAACAGCAGCTGCTGAAAGACAGTGGAGTATAGGGGGGAAAACTAGTAAAATAAATTAACCTGTATTCTTTAAAGATATTTCAACAACAGCATGGAATTCAGGGAGTGTGTTACACTGGGGAAAATGTTTTGTCTGTATTTCCACAGGTGATGAAAGATTATGGCTCCCATCAAAATTGATAAGTTCCAAACTGAATAAAAGAAACTTCCACATGAAAGATGCAACTCAATGAAAAACGATGCAGAGAAAGACAACAATGCAGATGCCACAGAAAGCTGATCCCCCAACCCCACCACCTACATGGGGAAACTCAACAAACTGGGTGTAAAAGGACAGAGCTTTCATCATATTGGCAGGTTGAAAAATCCTGATGCTGGATTGGACATTTACTGAAGGACAGATGATAGAGACTCCAACTATGGAAGGTCAATGAATCAATAGATCTCCATAAGAACATTTGCACTATTATGGTTAAGGGATTAGTAATCATTTATGTTGTGATAGTTAACCTTTGCCTGATTTTTAGCTTAAAAGGAAGGGGGATGATGTAGAGGAATTTTACCCCAGCACTATGAGTGCTCTAGCAAGGGATTATGTATGATGAACTCCTAGGTCTGTTTAATCCAGCTGAAATGACACACACACCTTTTGTTTCTCTGGCTGGAACAGAAACGTGCCTTTAATTTCACATTTAACCTCAAACAATGACATTTAATTAAACAGCAGACAAGTGATGAATCAGATTTGACAGAATGAGTCAGAGATAAGTTATAGTCAACCCTCAGGAGATCAACACAGGTAGAGTGGAGAGAGAGGAGACACTTTTAGCAGGACAATCTTACAGAGATAGGTTTCAGGGGAATACAGAATGAACCAGTGAATGAGAAGGAGTCAGAATATTGGAACAGATTCCCAGAGGTAGTTTTAGGCCAAACTGAGCAATTCATTCAAAATCCAAAATAAGCCAGATTGTCTCAGCCAGCTTGGGGAGTTTTGGGCCAGATATATCTGGTAAATAAAAGTTACATCTCTCTCCCTCCTCTCTCTGTCTCTCTCTCTGTCTTTCTCTGTCTCTGTCTCTGTCTCTGTCTCTCTGTCTCTCTCTCTCTCTCTCTCTCTCTCTGTCTGTCTGTCTCTCTCTCTTTCTGTAAGTATGTAACATCAAAATCTTTAAGCATACATATAGCAGTCAGTTAAGGATAAAAGAACTTGGCAAAAATATACTCAACAATGTAACAATGTAAAAATGAAGTACAACATCCCAATAAATTGTGTATATAAGGAAATTAAGAACATTAATTTATCTATTTAAAAATTAACAAAAACTGTTGTGGAAGAGATGACTCAACCGGTAAAATGTTTGCCTCATGAACATAAGGTATTTGACTTTTAATCTTGGAAATCTGTCTAAAGATTAGACATGGCAGAGTATCTTTATCCTCAGCTCTACAGGGTCCAAGACAGCCATATTTCCATAGCTTACTGGTCACCAGCCTAGTACAGTCAGTGGCCTTCAGGTATATTAAGAGACTCTTTTCCAGTTAATATAGTGGCACTCAATAGAAGAATAGACCCAGAATTGACACTTCTATTTTCATCTCAGAAATAACAATTAAGATATATTAAACAATATAAAGGACAAAGAAAGTGACATAGTCAGATTAAAATCACTTACAAACAAACCAGACAAAAACTACTTGAAAATAAGTGAACTAGTTCAAATATACCATGTTTCTTTATGCACTAAATACTCAAAAATGTCTTTTTTCAAGTTTATCTGAAATTCTCAGATTGCTAGATTAGCTGCATATATTCATGCAACAATGAACTTTATCTCCCCAAATTGACTGTAAAAATTTTTAAAGTTGTTTCCTAGCTCTTTCTTTTTTATTAATTGTTTTATTTATTTACATTTCAAATGTTGTACCCCATCTCGGTCTCGCCTCTGCAACCCTCCTACCCCATTCACTCCTGCCTCACCTTTGTAGCATCCCCCTTCTCTGGGCAACAAGCCCATACAGGACAAAGCACCTCCAATTGATGCAATACTGAGCTACATAGGTAGCAAGAGCCATGGACCCACTCATGTGTTCACTTTGGTTGGTGGGTTTGTCCCTGGGAGCTCTGGGGGGTCTGGTTAGTTGATATTGTTGTTTTTCTTATGGAGTTGCAATCCCCTTCAGCTCCTTCAGCCCTTCTCCTAATTCTTCTATTAGCGTCACCAGGATCAGTCCAATGGTTGGCTGTGATTATCTGCATCTGTCTTAGGCAGGTGCTTGGAGATCCTCTCAGAACAGCCATACTGGGCTCCTGTCTGCAAGTAGTTCTTGGCATCAGCAATGGTGTCAGGTCTTAGTATCTGTGGATGGGATGAATCCCAAGGTAAGTGGTATCTGGATGGCCTTTCCTTCAGTCTCTGCTCCATCTTTTAAGTCCCTATGTTTCTTTTAAACAGGAACAATTCTGGGTTAAATATTTTGAGATGGATGGGTGGCCCCATCACTCAACTGGGGACCTTGTCTATCTACTGGAGGTGATCTCTTCAGGTTCTATCTCCCCACTGTAGCGTGTTGTGGGAGCCTCTCGTATCGCCGGTGCCTTAGACTTTCTAGTGGTGCCCCATCCCGTTCTCCACCCCCACTGCTACATAATTTTATTCATTCTCCTGGTGCTCTAAACTTCTCTCCTGCCTCTTTCCATACCTGATCTTTTCTTCCTTTCCCTTCGTTCTTGTAAACTTACAATTATTTTTTAAAAATCATAGACTTTTCTCTATTATATCAGATATATAAAATCTTAACAAATTTGGTAGGATTGTTCAGGATGTAAGCTCAGTCAAATAAAATATTTATTTTTAGAGTAATCAAGGACAGTCTATGTAATTGTAGGGTTAGATCATGTTGTTGGATGAAAACAGTCAATGTGTTATGATGACAATCTCAGCACATGGTCTATGTTCACTGCAAGTTAAATCAATTACTCAGTCTGTGAACGGATAAAATTGCAAAGCGACCTCAAAATCAGATCCAAACACAGTGCTTCTGCAATAGCCAAAATCACTCTGAAAAAAGAAAAAAAATGAAGAAATTACACTGCTTATTTTTGAATTTAATCACTAATGCTACAGTTTGCATGGTATGTTCTTAGTGTCAAGATACAGCAATAGATCAATAAAAAAGTGAGCATTGTCCTGTTGAAATTATTTTGACTCATTAAAGGAAATTAATACATAAAAGATAATTTTCTGTAAAAGTAGTTAGATACAAATAAATGAAAGAAAAATAAATCTTGAAATTTTTACAAAATTTATATCAAATGCAATATAAATATGTTTTCGATACCATAACATCATATACATATATATAGGTATATATAACACATATACCTATAATATTAAAACATAGAATTTGATGTGTATATACATAAACTCAATAAAAAGTAACATTTTACTGATAATTGGATAAAATACAAATCTAGGAAAAAAACTCTAACATCTATAAAATCATGAATTTAACTTAATTTGACAACTTTTCGTTTCTAAACTGGTGAGATGGCTAATGAATAAAAGGACAGAGGTCCAAGCCATGCAAGAGTGATGCTTTTCCTACCCCTCAACAGAAAAATGACTACTTTGACCTCCACATAGAAACCATGTCATATGTGAATTTTCACACAAACACGTAGACACAAAGACACACACACACACACACACAATCTAAAATGCTGCTGCCAAACAAAATGAATAATGAATGCCCATAAATGATTTATAAAATAGAAATGTTTCTGTAAGCTACATGTATAATAGTCAAATTTTGAATATAGAGCAAAGGTCCATTAATAAGTAAATAAATAAAATCTTGTATATTAAAACAGCAGAAAGCTAACACATAATAAATGGAGTAGTCTATTAAAAACAACAATTAATTGTAGGATAAAATTTAAAGGTGACAGTTATTTCTTACACAGCTAGCTCTCAAATGGCTGAGACAGAGACTTATAGATTCTATTTCAACAAAATTTAAGCATATTAACTGAGCAGATACTTTTAATAGTCTATACTACCTTAGTTATCTTCCAACCAATTCCCTGAGTAATTTGAGTTTAGTGTCCCCTTGGATTGCATTGCTGTAACTGTCTATCCTCATTGAGATCTCGCGTGGCTATTTTACCTCATGTCCAAACTTCTGGTGACCTTTTTCTTCTTTCTCCATCTTGTGGCCCTTATTTTCCTGCACCCTCAAATTCTTTCTACCTGGCTCTTCTTCCTGGGACTTCTCACTGGTCTTAAAAGTCCAGCATTTCTATGTACTCTGCCCAGTCATTGGATTTTCAGCTTATTATTAGCCAGTCAGGGATAATTGAGGAACATTCTTTATACCACACTGATACAGGAGAGTCTTCAATATTCATGACAATGCTCATGTCCAGACTATAACTAGAACTCTAGGACACAGAAATCAGCATCTATTGTTCCTATATTCTTTATTTTTTCTTCCATATTTTGGCTACCGTTTATTTTTAGCATTAGATAAGAAAGAATAAATGATAGAGAAAAGGAAAAGAAAGAAAAAAATCCTTAATTCCAAACTATATTTCGTTTCCTCTCTGACCACGCCCATTTAGCAATTTACAACCAACCTTCCATTAATGATATTCACTGCCTAATTACAATCCAAAAAACACCCACCTTGTCTTTTGAGAATTGTGCATCACTCTCTTAAAATTTCTTTCTGCTTGTTGGAGGCATTGTTTTTTCCTTTTAGGAGGTCCCACAAAAATTGGGATATTGTCTTGTCTTAAGAAAGCTAGGTGTATCTAATCTTTGTGTGCTGAGAAAGTGCAGGCTTAAATGAAGTCCTGACTGAAACAATCTTAGAGGCTGGACCAACTATTGTAATCTGGAATGATCTGATTTCTTTGAAGCTGTCCTAAAAGCAAGTTTTGATGAATGAGATATTAAGACAGTCTGAGGTTGGATGCTGGAAGAAGCATTTTTTCTGGGTTTCAGCATCCTTTCCAGAATCTTCCAGGAAGAGTCCTGTCAGAGTCATTCCAAATTTACTGATATTCACTCCTTTAACAGGTAATATACACTTTTGTATTAACATCTGTATGGAATACTCATTGTACACTAATTAGCTAAACATGGTTATTTCCTGCTCTTTGTTTGAGCAGGAAAGGCACCTGTCTTCTTTATAAATTAGTTTGCATTTTATAACTAAACTGTAATAACTGTTTGTCTGTGTCATTTGAAAATGGCATGGCAAGTCTTGAAGATTTAGTATCTAACAAGACTTATTAACTATGAATAAAGCTTAGGTCCTGGCTAGAGATATTTTCCTGTTTCAGACTGTTTCAGAGCTGTTCCTCTGTCGAGGGATCAGCATTATGTGTTATCTGTTGTTGGTTCTCTTGATTTCTTTCTTCCTGTCTTCAGCCAAAATCTTTGGGAGGTGAAATCTCCCTTGGTCAACTATGATTTCTATAAATTTGTATGGAATCTATAGTTTTTTTTTCTCCAATTGAAACAAGATCAAAACTACTCCCCAATACAATACAATTCTTTACTTGTATTCTGAAGTAGTTAACCCAATTATGGATTGTAGACAATTAATATCTTCCAGCATTAAGAGTTTTAGTTGGTCTCTCTCGATTTGTACTTTTGTCATTGAATCTTTTGTAGACCTCTTATATAATAGATACTTAATAGAATACTTTTTTTGTGTGTTTTCAGGAATAATGTGTAATTCCAATAAGACAGGATTCTCTTTACTTCACAAACACTTTTTTCTAACATATTTCTATTTTTCTCATCCAGCAAAATATCATCCATATAATGGCAAATTACAGATTCAGGAAATTGTTTAATGACAGTTGCTGTACAAAATATTGGCACAAAGTATGACTATTCAACATTTCTTGTGGCAGCATTTTCCAATCCTTTCTCTTTATTGGACAGCTATTATTATAAGTGGGCACGGAGAAAATAAACATCTCTCTATCTTGTTCTTAAAAGGGAATGGTGAAAAGGAAATCTTTTAAATCAATACCTAAAATAGGCCATGTCTTATGTAACAATTAAGACAATGGGATTTCAGGCTGTAGAGAACCCATTGGCTTAATGGTTTTATTAACTCCTCTCAGATTTTTCAACATCTTCCCATTGCCATATTTCGTTTTAATGATAAATACAGAATTCCAAGGGCTGGTGGACTATTTTGTAGATTGAGCCTTCAGCTGCTTTGGAACCAACTGTTCTAGGGCCTGCAGTTTTTCTTTTGTCATAGGCCATAGCTTTATCTGGACAATTTGGTCAATCAACCAACTTAGTTGTAAGGCCTTTGGGATTTTATCAGGAGTGACTCCCTCAAATAAAGTTTGAAAGTCATCCTCTACTATGTTCTGTTCATAGACAACTGGACATCTGTGACTCTTCCTGATGACATTTTTAATACCTTTACAGGAATATCCCGTATTTTATGTCTTGTCCCTGAAGTTGAAGGAATACAAATTCATGTTTTCCAATGCTATGAAAAATCTCTTCCCCATAAACTCATGGCTATAGTAGCCACATATGGCCTTAGTTTTTTTATATGACATTCTGGTCATATATATTTAAGCTATTTTGAACTTTGTTTTATGTTGGATGAAGAAGTCCCAACCACTAAAATTGTATATCTATCTTCTGAAGAGGCCAATTAGGAGACCAAGATTATTGTGAGATTATTGTTATATCTGCTCCAGTATCAACCAAAACTTCTTTTTCAATATTATTTATGAATATTTATGTATTTTTTGACCTCAGATCACTTATAGAAGTTTGTCAAAATACATTCTTCTAGGTTGTTTATGAGATTCCTGTAAAAGCTACTCTGACCTTTGTATCTAGGTTATTATTTAAATCCAGATCAGTGTTGTTTAATTGCTTTATAGATGACTATCTCAAATGCTGACCTGAAATGGCTGATCTGAACTGAATATTGGGCCCTGAGCCCCCCCCCCACCTTCATCTGGGTGTTTCCTAAAAAGTGGTTGATCTACCTTGATCATTGTGTTTCCTTGTTGATCTACATTCATTATCTCAGTGCCAGACTTTGCTACATATTCTACATATTTCATAATATATAGGCCTTCTTTCTGGATTAGTATGGTTCTGTATACAATTCTCTTAAAATAAACATTGAATTTTTGAAATGGCCATGCTCAACACAATTAAAATACTTGGCATTTTGCATTTTTAAAGCCTTTTTTGATCATATCTCTCAATAAAGTTGTATTGTATGAATTAGTTTCAATATCAACAGTATTTCTTTTTCACTAATCTATTGGTGTTGATCTTGGTTTTCAGAGACTAACCATCCTCTTGCATTTATCATTAGCATTTTCAAAAAGAATAATTCAACTAGTGCTTTCTTAGCTTTTAGATCTGATACCTTTTTATTTATACATGGAATTGATTTTTGTAAAATGTCACTGATGTTTCTTTTGGACATATTTCTATATTTGGAGAAATATAGAAGCTTTTTTGCTGTGAATATCTATTTTGAATGCTATGTTTTGTTTTTCTTGATAAATTTTATAAAATAAATGGGACCATAACAGAGGATTTTGAAATGTTACAGAGAATGGGACAGCAAGAGGAAAGATAAGTCAGGATGCCAAGAAGGACTGAGAAATGAAGACTTCTTTACGACTATGGGAATAAGGTGAAACTTTTACTACAGTTTAGAATTTATTGCAGATGAAAATGATTAATACTCATTTATCTAGACAATCTAATTTTCATAAATAAAAGTGGTGGTCTAGATTGAAGAAGATAATAACTGTATAAAACACATTGAGGCATTTTTAGATTTTGATATCTGTGGCATATTGGTTTATATGTCAGAACCATAAGAGAATTAGATTAAATAGAATGTATATGATAATGTATTGTCCAGCTCACAGGAAGTTGGTTCCCTGTACGATACTTGATCAGGGTCTTAAAAAATAATAAATTAAAATGGCATGATGTTAGAATGATCAAGATACAATATTCTCTATGTATGTGTGTGTTCATGTTTCTGTTCACGAATAATACAAATCACATAATAAAATTTACTATTTTGAATACAAAATATAGTCTAATAAAAATGGATTGGTGGAAAATAAAACAAAGTTAATATATCTGTCCAATGTGCTTTCTCTTAAGCACCAAGACAGAGTCTACTTCACTATCACACATTGAATTTGACATGTGCAAATACAGACCTGATTCTGTAAATCTACTGAGTTTTCAGAACTTGTTATAGTTACATAGCACCTTGGCTTAAAGACTATGGGGTTATCATGTTTGAACTAAGAACAATTTAGCTCAGTTTGAGAAATTTTTATGAACATTTGTGAGGTTCTTAATAATAATGATGTCTTTTTCTAGAAGTGGCTAAGGAAGATATAAATTCAGTTGTGAAATAAAAACAGGGAAACAAATTATTTGTAAGTTATTATTTTAAATATTAGATGAAAAATCAGAAGTAATGCAATGTTTGAGGGTGAGAAAGAATGAGTTGTTTAATTTTTTAAATTTACAAATAATATGAGAAATTTTAATACAATCTGAAATTGTTATTGAACATAGCATTAGTATCATTGTTGTGGTTTCCACAGTATTTATGTTCTCCCATATTTTATGATGAGCAATTAACATTCACTCCTAATTTACATGTGGAAGAACTGTAGGCATCACTAATGAGAATGAAAGTATTAACATATGTGTGTGTGTGTGTGTGTGTGTATGTGTGTGTGTGTTAACTGTAACTTTAGAAGTTATTATTACTTATATAACTTTGGTAAAACTCTTTATAATTTAATGAAAAAGAATTTTACTAAAGTTCTTCAGATTTTATCATCAAAATCTCAGATAACAGTTTATAAAATTAAGTTGGAATTTCTCCAATTTAGTATGTATATGTAAATAAAATTCAAATTTTTATATTATATTTAGAGTTTTGTTATATGTTAATGAAAGCATCAGACCCTTAAACTTAATAGTACATTCCTTTAAGTCTTGCTAATAACAATATTCTCATGTTGATACCTTATTTAGATTCTATTGATTACCTATTGCTTTTCATAAAGTTTAACTGGGATTTCTGAGTAAACTTCAATATACTTATTTAGCCTTGTTAGAAGAAACAATCTACCAGAAGTTAATTTGGAGGTAACAAAATTCTATAATAGTTAGAACTTCACACAGGGGTTCTAATTGAATTTAGCTGGAGCAAGACTAATGCACTCCTTTAGCAGATAGGAGTCAGTTCCTTGACTCTAAGGAATATTGCTTTAGTATTCTGCTCTTGTCTGGGATTATGTAAGAATAAGGATGGTGTGAATTAGAAACCCTGTGTTTTCCATTCTCCTGATACTGCAAGTTTACAGCAGGGAGGAATGTGATTTGTAGATCAATGATAGAACGGATACTTAAGTGCTTTGGTGAAAACACAATATTGTTTTATATTCTGAGCATTTTCAACAAAAGACTTTACTGGTATACATTATTCTGTTTTCACAAACAAAATCATCAGGGTTGACACTACAACAAAGAAATAGCTAAATTCATCCCCAACACATATTTTTCAGAATTCAATATATCTCTAATAATTCCCTAGTCTAAAACATCACTTGTATTTTTTTTTCTTGCTCATGTATTAGCTCATGAATGTGCTAGCAATATGTGGGAGAGACAATGATGAGTCCAAACCAAAGTAAGACAGAAATATCACCTACATCTTTTCATAATAAACTTGATAAATGTAGATACATGAAAAAGAGAAGTAGAATAAAAGGTGACAGGAACAAAGATGGCATTCTTTACTGGACTCTCGAGCCATAAAGGAGAGAAGTACTGACTCAACATTGAAGGTTATCAAGTTCTTTATAAAGATTTTATAAATAAATATTCTAATGTATTTTTTTCAAGAAGGCTTATGTGGCTCTGAAGGTAAGAATAAAATTCTAGAATAGGAATGATGAACAGAGCTGCAAGCTGGAATGAGTGGCAAGAAGACTCAAGTCATCAAAGCCTCATGATCTCTTTTGTATTTATCTGAGAGTATTTGTTGTGTGCAAATGGCATACTAAATATCTATACCTGTGTATATTTTATAATATATTCTGTGGTAATAAGTGATTGATTTGCTTTAGAGAGGATCCAAATGTGTATAGGCTACTTATATGATACTAGAAAAATTGTCAAAGAAATTATGAGCTGTGCCACTTAATTACATTGGCAGTATTCAATTCAAATAATTGAATTATTTAAAGATTCTTAATACAACTGCTATTAACTATATGGTTTCTCTGCCATGGATATTACCCTAAGTTTTCCACCTGTTTCAGACAATATAAATGCATTTGTTCATAAGGAGAATTTCAAACTCAAAATCCTAAAGAGTGAGATGCCCTAGTTATTTGTGAGGAACTGAAGAAAGGAAATTTAGGAGCCAGCATGAAGGTGTAATGAGATGGAGCACAATACCAAAGGCTATTGTAATTGTTTGCATGCCTATTTGACTTTTATACTAAAAGAATGGATAAAAAGCCAATATCGTGGCTGTGCCATTCCTTTAACAAGATCCTATTTTCTTAATTAGAAATGTAAACATAAATCCCAAATAAATTTGAATCCCTGAAAAGCAGAAAAATAATAAAACCCAGGTGATTTTTTTAACAAATTATATATATGAACTATAAGGAAATATAGTGTACAAATTAATGACACTGACTTCACTGACTTTTCCAGCCTTTGTGATCCACAGAGATGCTTGGATATAAGCTCAAGAATGTCAAAATCACTCCAGAGTCAGACAAGAGTAATAACTAACTTGAACAAATAATATGGCATTCAGTTATATGAAATTTGGATAATTCAAGACACAAAGCACTGAACCAGGATACTTTATTCTAATGGGAGGGATGCTTCTAGTTACCATACTTTTATATCAAGAGTAACTCTTGACAGTGACTCAATGTGCATATATAACAAAATAAATGGGAAAGTGAGAGGAAATAGGGATCAGGAAAACATACATACAAACAACATTATGCAAACTGGGCAGGTTATATTTATGAATACATGTCTCTCTCTCTCTCTCTCTCTCTATATATATATATATATATATATATATATATATATATATATGTGTTGGAATTTCTCCAATTTAGTACGTATATGTAAATAAAATTCAAATTTTATATATATATGCATTTAGTAACAATAAAAATAGGCCATATATTTGAAGGAGGGAAGGGTGAGGTATATAGGAGTGTTTCGAGGCAGAAAAGGAAATAGATTGCTGTGATAATTATATTATAATATAAAAATAGAGATTAAGAAGAAAGAAAAAACTGATCTGTAGTAAGTTCCTTCAGCTACCAATAGATAGAGAAAGAGAGGGTTTGTGCAGCAGGGGATTCAGTTCTGTTCCTAGGACCAAGAGAGGTGAGAGTTCTGTGGAGAAACTTCATTTAGGACTTAGTTTCCCAAGAACTTTCACACTCTGCTTATTGTCCCATTGTAGATCTTTGTATTTGCTCCCATCTGCTGCTGGAGGAAGCTTCTTTTGACAATGACTGAGAAATAGACTGATCTATGAGTCTAAGAGGATGTCATTACTTACACCCAACAGAAGCCAGGGATCCTCTGTGGTTGAATTAGGGAAAAACTGGAAGAAGCTGAGGGCAGTGACCCCATAGAAAGATCAGCAGTCTCAACTAATATGTACCCCTGAGAACTCTCAGACTTGAATCACCAACCAGGCAGCATACATCAGCTGATATGAGGCCTCCAACACATATACAGCAGAGAACTGGCTGTTCTGGCCTTAGTGAGAGAAGATGCACCTAACCCTTGAGGGACTTGAAACCCCAGGTAGTGAGGAAGTCTATAGGAGTGGGAGTGGGTATGGGATGAGAAAAAGTGAGGATGGACTGGGATGGTGATAATGACTGGGCTATAAAAATGATTTAATAATAATAATAATAATAATAATAATGCAATCTGGGGGAAGAAAGGGTCATTTTATTACTGCATTCCTTTAGCAGAATGATAGCACTTGGTTTTATCCTAGGTCCCTGAGTTATATAGTTTCTAATTCCTAGCCAACAAAGGAAAACAGATAATATTTTCTATTTAATGAAACTTAATAGGGCTTAAATCCAATCCAATATTGCTTGGTTACTCCCACAAGCCTTGTGGCATTATTGAACAAGTATATCTTTTATGCTAATCATCAACATAGATGAAAAGACTTATAGATGAGTTGATGTTTATATTTCTCCTTTGGTAATGTGTTGAGTACCTCTCAAATCCATGAACATAAGATCCATAAGGGTGAATGATCTAGATAATCACCAAATGGACTTCTCTATGCCCATTGAATTGTTTAGGCATTGTCTTCAGCAACAGCATTTGCTGTCAATTTATAGAGAGCAAATAAAGCCTTGCCAATGGCTTGGGATATTTGGGGGTTCCTGTGTAGCTTCTTTAGCTAGCAACTTTAGTAGATGTAACCCATTATAGGACCATGAGAATTTATTTGGTGGTAACTGATATCTAGGTAGGCTCTCTTTCCCCCATTTTTTGGTAGTTCTACTTAAATCACAATTATACATATATATATATATATATATATATATATATATATATATATATATATGCATGTGTGTGTGTGTGTGTGTGTGCGTGTGTGTGTGTGTGTGTGTATGCATTTGAAAGCTTTCTACTGTATTAAGATTCCATAAGGGTCCTCTAGTGCTCCTTAGCTGTGGTTGTTCATCCCCTATTCCTTCACTTACTCTTCTCATTTGATCCTTCTGTTCCAGTGTCCCTTCTAATTCTTCTCTCCATAACTATCTTATAAAACGTATAATTGACCTGATTGGTGTGAGTTCGAAGGTTTAGTCATTCCAGGTTATTATTTTAGGAATCAGAGTTTAAAAGTCTTGATTTAATTTTCATATAGCATCAGAAAATCAAATTTTTTCTAGATAAGTCGTATACTCAAAAGGCCTCTCTTTTATGATATATCAATACTTTAATGAAGGAGAAGTTAAAAGAATGCATCAACATTTGGATAATTATAAGTTCCTACAGGACACAGGCACACAGAAGCTAAATCAGGAAAGCCTAAACTTCAAACACTTACCCTGTAGGTGTTCCTGTTGTCACCAGCACAGGAATCATTAGGTACTTAATAAATGATTAATAGAAACACAGCTGTGTCCTGATTTGAGAAAGTTAGAGTAGGTAAAATTTAAATGTTCAGAATAGATGGTAAATTTTATTAAATTTATAACATGCTTCCTTTAGTGAAAAGCTTTAGTGTAATTAAATTACAATGGAAATTTTCAGCAAAATGAGGTTTTGCTTAACTTTAGGAAGAAACCAGTTATGTAAAGTTGAAGAGTAAATACACATTCTTCTATTTCTCTCATAGCAAATTTCAAAAACTTTAAAACTGGAAGCATATGCCAGGGGTTTAATGTTTTAATTTTTTTATTTGTTTCCTTATGTTTGCTTACTATGGTGTGGTTATGATGGTGATGGTGGTGGTGGGTGTGGTTGTGGTGGTGGTGGTGGTGGTGATGGTAGTGGTGGTGTGTATGTGTTTGTGCATGTGAGTACAACCACATGAAGGACATAGGCCAAAGGAGTTAGTTCTTTTATTATGTGAATTCTTGGGATGAAAATCAAGACCCAGTCTTTGAATAAGACAGCTTAACATACTGAGCTATTATATCAGCTTTCTGTAATATTGTTCTTGTTGTCATTATTGAAACACATTTATGCAAAACATAGCAAAATCCACTGATGATTTCATTTCCTCGGGTTTCAATACATGTTGATAGTATATTATTTTATGCAAAGTTACTTTTTACTCAACATTCATTTTTGTTAATAATAAATGATAACGAATTTAAACAGCAATATCCTTAATGTAATTTTATTAACTAAATTGGCATACTACTTGCTAGATATTATTATTGTTATTATTTATCTCATTGTGATTATTCTATTAGTTTTATTTTCTATGAGCAAAATTAAAAAATAAAGATGATATTTTTAATTTAAATATGTTGTCAGAAAAGCTATATTGAGATTAAATGCATCCATTGTGCATATGAAATACAAGAGTCTTTATTGCATAAGTGAAAAAAAATGTGGCCTGGAATTTGTGAGATCTAAAGATGATGCAATAACACAAAACTATTGTTTCAGAGTTCATAAAGTCATGTGTTATTTGTGGCCAAATCTATGGAACTTCAACACAATCATAGTGTCTACATACTTGTTAACAGCACGTAAAATTCCTTAACTCAAATCTGATAATTATTGATGCCTTATGACTTTATTATTATAGATTAATTCCAGGACTCTACAACATATTTATATCCATGTGTGGTTAAGTTACTGTCTTCGGGTACCTGTCATTTTAACGAAACACCATGAGCAAAAGTATAGGCTCATGTATATGTGGACATGTGCACATACAGATACACACAAACATGATCACACAAAATACACCATCAAAACAACCATAAAATAGTAGGAATTAACAGTTATTATTCATTAATATCTGTAATATCAGTATCCTCAGTTCCTCAATAAAAATACACAGATTAATAGAATGTATTTGTTAAAAAAAAAAAACCAGAAGCCATTCTTTGGCTGCACAAAAGAAGTTCATCTCAACATTAAAATAGTTATTACCTCAGAGTAAAGAATTGGAAAAAGATACTCCAAGCAAATGTTCCTAAGAAGCAAGTTAGTATAGTCATTTTAATATGTAAGAAAGCAGACTTCAAACTAAAATTAATCCAAGCAAAGGGGGAACACATTACATATTCATCAATGGAAAAATCCACCAGAAAGAACAAACAAAAATGTTATTGAACAAAACTAAACTATTGAAATGATTTTGTCCACTATTTTGTTCTACATCTGGTTAATTCTAAAGTCATGTTCATAGTTATCTCTGAAATAACCATCTCTGCTATAGATTTATGCTTATGTCAAACACCACTGGAACAATGAATTCTCTCAATTATAATGATAATGTAATTGGTTCCTCAATTGAAGCCCTCCTAAACACATAACTCTTAAGAAGAAAAACTACATTTTTATTGCTTAGTGCAAGTGTATTCAACATTATTTTGAAAGAGATTGCAAAAATGGTGAGAGGAGAGAGACAAGGTCTGTCAAAAACAGGGTTATTTTTCATTTCAAAATCATGGTGGAGGGTTTCCCATTGTTTGCATTCAGAATTCTAGACTCTTATGGAAACTCATGATGTGTGAAACTCAAATACAGATGTCACCAGCAAGCCTGAGAGAAGGGATAGAAAACAGACTTTCAAGGATCTGATAGAAACAATAGAATTTTCAAATTTTAGTTGAAAAGCATTTTTTGACAGCAAAAGCAAACCAAAACACAAAATAGCATCATCAACAACAACAACAAAATACTACTCGAAAATGCATGTCCTGCTTTCTGGAATATTCTGAGAACCAAAAGTATTTTCTTCAAACAATATTTACCAAATTCATCCTCAAATAGTATACAAAAGACAAAGTCCAGGACAACTCTTTGACTTGCCTAATCAGCTTGGTCTATTGAACCACTTTGTTGAAAACATGCAATTAGTATCAGGAATTGTAGAGTAATCTTATGCAAGCAACATGGTTGTTCTGGCAAGGGATCACATCCAAAGATATGACTCAGTTAGAATGTAGACATGACGGGGTTACAGTAAGATCTAGCTGGAATACATACACACCATTACGCACCATTAGTAAACATATCTAATCCCTAACTATGAAGGTAAGGTTAGTTTGTAGAAGGAAGCAGCCATGTCAGAGGGACAGACAGAGAAAGATTCAATAGTATGAGTCAGAGATAGGATACATCCAACTCTCAGAAGAGACAGGAGACAGAAAAGAGGCAAGGAGAGAGAGAGAGAGAGAGAGAGAGAGAGAGAGAGAGAGAGAGGGGGAGAGAGAGGGGAGGGGAGGAGAGAGGAGGGGAGGGGAGGAGAGGAGAGAAGTGAGGGCAGCTTTACAGAAACAGGTCACATGTGAAGACAGAATGAGCCAGGGAATGAGAAGAAACTATGAGATTAGAGCATTCAAACAGATTTCCAGTGTTAGTCTGAGGCCATGAAAGAGCAATCCAATGACAAGGTGAAGAAGTAGGGTTGGAGAAGAGGTTTGAGCCAAGGCAGCTGAGTTGAACAGCCAGTCAGCCAGAGTTCAGAAGAGCTAAAAAGGGTGCGTTTACTCTAGGCCTAGATTAGATTGTTTGGAGGCTAGAACCTACTAGTTCAAGGCCTAGGCCTAGTCCTAGTTATAACAGAAAAAGATGTGTTCTGGGCCCAACTCAAGTTAAGTATTTGCACAGCTTGGTTATCCCATTCCCTCATCTGAGGAAATAAAATTTAATTTAATAAGAAATAGATATGGAACTGACATAAGAATTTTACTTGAAACTGCAAATTTGAAGAATTCCCAAAATTTTACATATTGTTTTCCCAAAATTTAGAAAAAGTACAAAAATTTAAGTGAGGTTATTGTGGGGTGAAGAGATGTGTTTGTTTAACTTTGCTAATGCTGGGACAATTAATAAATTTCCCCATAATGTGGTTATTTCAATCCATAAATTTTCATTGATTTATCATCACTATAATTTTTTTAGTTATGAATTGTAATTTTTAGTGATAGTCTTAGGCTATCCCTATGTATATGCTGTTTGACTTTCAAAGATGTCACAATCAACAGGTTGAGAATCACTGGTTTAGAATCTATATTACTTTTGCAGAGAACCTGAGTTAATTCAATTCCCAATATCCACTTTGGGAATTTTACAACCACCTGTAACTATGGCTTAAGGAAACACTGTCTTCTTGGTTTTGAAGCTAAATACATAAACAAATTCAGCACATGCATATATACACACACACATACACACACACACACACACACACACACACACATAAATAAATAAAATAAAATACATTTTGATAAAAATAAATACAATAAAAACTTTATAGAATAAAATCTTCATTTTATTTCTGGCACTTTCTAGCACAGTATAAGCCTTGCGTTTAATTCCCAGCACCATTAAAAAATAAATTAATGTTTCCACATAATTTTTAATACTAACATGGACTATTATGTTTCTGGATTACTTCCTTGTGTGTGAATCTGTGTTTCTCTTCTAGACTCCCTGCATTAAGAAGACTTTTCTAGGCTGCAGTAAAAAGCTTGAGGTTGACTGCTTTGATAAACTTTGATCTTAGATTAAAGGTTTTGAAGCAAAACTTAAATAGAAAGGAGGAGAAGTCAAGGACAAATTTTTCTTGTAGGAAATGTGCATATAACCTGGGTAGGTATGGGGAAGTGTCAGGGATAATGTACTGAACTCTCCAGGTTATCAAGTGATATACAGCTATATTTTGGAAGTCTCCATTCTATGGTGTTCCATTAAACAAATTATATTAGAAGTAAAATAAAGCACAAATATTTTGTTAATTGAAAATTATTGTTAGGCAAAATTTTATCTTTCTCCAATTTCAATATTAAAATAGAAATAATATTTAATATCTTGAAATGTTATCTGCAATTACATACCTGGGGAATGATACAATTTATCACTTAACTTTCATAACAGACTTCTATATAATGCTGAGACAACATCTCTGTAATGCTTGAAAACATATTTGGAAAGATGACAAAGATTTCACTTATCTTTATTGAACCCAGTTTCTTCCCTCTAGAGAAATAGTAGTAACAGGCTGTCTTGCAATGTAAAATTTTCATTTCTAAATGCTCACTCAGTTATGAAATATTATTTTAGGAATAAATGTAGCACTTCTGACACAAAAGTAGAGTAAATTTTTTATTATGGAAACTTACTATAAAGTAAATATGACTGGCATGCATTAAATATAAAAATCTCTCTGAAAAACTATGCTCTTAATAAACATTCCACCCCTAGAGTGATTTAATAGTAAGTTTTTTATCTTTTCATTGATATTTTGGTCATCATTCACAATCTTTGAAATAGGATGCAAATTATTTCCCTTTGTCACATACATCCTCCTAGGTCACAGGTATATTTGCTTCTGTTTATATTCTGCATATAAATGTAGAAGATTTGGATATGTTTTCTGAACATTTACTTTTGTATAACTCACAACCAGGCTTTTATGACTTTCAGTTGAAAAACATTTTCTTTTACAACAGTTGTTCTCAGTCTTCCTAATATGGTTCTTGTTCTGGTGATCATGATGATAAAATTATTTCGTTACTGCTTAAAAACTTAATTTTTGCTAGTTATGAGTCACAATTTAAATATGTGATATGCAGATATCTGTTATGCAACCTCTACTCTTTAGTCCCTATAGAGAGGTTCTGACCCGTAGCTTAAAAGCTACTGTTTTAAAATACAGGTAAATGAAGAGCCTCAGAAAGACATAGAAAGTAAATTTTCTGTGAAAATGTGTGCAAGGTTAAGAAAAAAGAAAACACTCTGCTTTTTAGGTAGCAAATTGGAAAAGAAAATACATTTCCTAAATTCATATTCATTTTGATATTTATTATTACACGCAAGGATAATGTGGCTGGAAAGCAAATGGTGAGGATCTCATCATAAAATCTGGGCATGACCCTGATAAATCTCTTCTACCAGCTTTGGAGTCTTTATATACCTTTCCAAATAAAACTCCATGCAAACACTTACAAAGTACAACAACCACAGCGGTTGCCTCATGGGTGGCTTTTTACTTCTAACAAACCCTTCTCCCCAAAATTTGTCTCTGAAACATGTCATAGCAACACAATGAATAGGTCTTTTCGCTTTCCTATATTCTAAAAGAAAATGTTATTATCATCATAAAGTCATGAATATCATTGTAAATTAAAAATTAAAGCAAATTATCTATCAAAATAGGAGGAAACTCTGTTTAAAATGTAAATTGTAACTGGGAAAAATCCACTTGTAACCTAAAAACAGCATATTCATTCAAGAAATCTATAAAAATTAGTATGTTGAATATTAACATTTTCTTTATATATAAACAGTATGTAGAATATGTAATCTATTGGTAGAAGATAGTTTTTCAATTTCTTGACATTTATATCAGAGCATAATTTAATGTTATTAATAATTTTGATAAAATTGGAAAGAAGGACAAATATTAAGGACTTTAAATAAAATATTCAAGCATATTTGGGAACATTGTACTACATTCTGTCTTTTCTTATTGATCTATGATGAAGATTATTTTATACAGTATGATTTCACAAAATAGTCTCATATATTGGTCATGAATTCTGCTTTCAGTGTAAAGAATTTACTTTTTCTTATTTAAATTTACTCTTCACTCATTCAGTAATACTGATATTGCCTCCTACCTCTCTACTTTCAGTCCCCACTATCTCCCCTACACTCAGATCCTCTGATTTTCCTTTTCCTTCCAGAAAAGAGCAGGGCCTCTAGCTGTATCAAACAAACATGACATAAATAAAATAAGACTAGGAAAAAGTCTTCATATCAAGCCTGTACAAGCAATAAGAACAAGGAAAAGGCTCCCTTGAATAGGTACATAGTCAGAGATACTCACATTCCCACTGTTGGGAGTCCAACAAAAACCTCAGGCTTAACAACCTCAGCATGTATGCAGAGAGATTGATATAAACCAGTACAGGGTCCTCGGTTGCCACTTAATATTCTGTGAACCCCCATGAGCCCTGCTTAAATGATTCCATGGGCCATAATCTACTGGTGTCCTTGATCCCTCTCTATTCTATAAATCTTTCTTCACCTCCTCTTTGAGGTTCCCAGAGGTCTGTCTAATGTTTGGCTGTGGGTTTCTCTACATGCTCCCATCTGATGGTAAAGGAAGCCTCTTAATGACTATTAGCCTAGGTGCCAATCTATGAGTATACAAGAATATCATTAATTCTAGTATAGACCTTTGAAACATCCAACATTCAGCTTCTGAATCCTGGAAACAAACAGTCATTAAAATTCTCTCAACTAAAATAATTAATTAATTAATTAATTAAAAAAAAAAGACAGGGCCAGATGTTTTCAACACAGAATTCTACCAGATTTTCAAAAACAAATTAATGTCAAGGTCCCTCAAATTTTTGGAGAGAGGAGGGGCTTGGGAGACCTGTTAGCCGGCCCTCTACCTGGGCTTTACGTGACCCGAAAAGGGGGCTGTATGTTAGGTCTCTGGGTTCTGGGGGCATGGCCGAACACCCAGGGTTCCACAGCCCCACAACCCACCCTTTTTTCTTTCATAAAAGGAGGGACATCTCTGAAGGTGGAGATATAATGTAGGTCACATGTGGGGATGTTACTCTCATGTGACAAATGACTATGGGCCTCTCTGTAGGAGGGACTGTGGAAGGCTGAAGCTGAAAGAGCCAGAAGGCTTGGGAAGGCCCGAAGCGCCTTCTGCCTCAGAGGGTGCTGGGCCTTCTAGGACTTTTCCACCAGGCTTTCTGGCCTCCACAGCTCACTGCCCCACAATTCCTTCTCTTAGGAGAGGTATCACCTGTAATGAAAATTTTGGATGAGGAAGTCAAAAGAAAACACCACACAGGCTGGTGGGTGTAGTATAACCAAACCAAGTATAATGGGAATTGAGGGTTGGGAAAGCAAGGAGTCATTGAATCGATTAAATACATATTGTATATTTCCAGAGTAATGACATCTGATTATTCTAAATAGACATTATGATTTCCTCACTAACATGTCACTTCAGCTACGTGACTTTGGCAAGAGTTCATCTGTAGCTGGTAGCGAGGGGGTCTTCAGTCAGACGAGATGACTGGGAGAAGGTAGTTTGGCAGGTTCCAGGAGGTGGTGCTGTCTCAGCATCAGCTCATCTCTGGAGTCTATGTTCTGACAAGATGTCTGGAGAGGTGGCAGCTTGGCAAGTTCTAAGAGGTGGCGCTGTCTCAGCAACAGCTTGTCTCTGTTGGATTTGTGGGTATAATCACAGGGAAGCAGCATCTCCGGCTGGGTGGTCTCTGAAAAGCATTAAATCACTCCTGGAAAGTCAAAGATGTTTGAGGAAATTGGATGGCTGAAGGAGAAAACATTGTTTTATTAGTATCTGGGGTAGGCATCCACAGTTTGTCTGTGAAAGAAAATTAGTTGTTAATTAAAAGCTGAAAGATGGTAGTCAGCATGTTGATTTAACCTGTGGAAGTAGATTTAGATGACTTTCAAACCTTGAAGAAATTTTAAAAATTGAAAAAAAAAATGTTGGGAATATATCATGAGTGTTAGAGAGAAAAGGAGACATTTAAACAAAACCCGAAAAATTTTGTGTTGAAAAGCACAAACACTGTTGTTTAGGCATTCCTGTTGGGGGAAAAGGCATTAATGGTGGATTTAGAAGAAGTGGAGGAGAGGCCTGTTCTGCCATGTGGTGGATGGGCTACCACGTGGTAGCTGGGTGCTCTAGCAGAGAGGCCAGGGAATTCCCCCTTTTGTTTTTCTTAGGAATCTTAAATGTAGAAGAAAAAGGCCAATCTTGAAGAAAAGATCAAAGCCAGAAATATGGGTGTTTGATAGGAAAGTCAGAAGGAGTAAAAGGCTGTGTGAAACTGAGCTATGGTGGGGAGACACCTGGAGGCTAGTAAAGAGTAGCTCTTGGGAGAAGCAGGTGGCTCTCATTCAGAGGGGGGGGGGGAACAGGCAGGGGCAGTTTCTCTAGGCTCAGCCTGGAGTTTTTAGTTGTGAGAAAGAAACTGTAAGGTATCAGGCAAGCCAGCTGGGCTATAGCTGGCCACAAATGACCTAGAAGGTGAAGTGGGGAAGGGGGCAAACAGGGAGCCAGCCCTGTTTATTACAGGCAAGGCAGCTGGGCTGTAACCAGTCAGCCACAAATGGCAGAGGAGTGGGGGAAGTTTACACTAGGCTAGTAGGCAGAGCAGGAAAAGCTGACCCCTGGGGGAGGGGCAAACCTTTTGGTAGGCAGAGCACAGGAGATTTTTGGGGGGAGGGGTAAAGAATGGAGATTAAGGAGTCTCCACCATCTTGTAGGGAACACGTGGACAGAGAAACTTAGTTTTTTGAATTAGGAAGAAGTTAGATTGTAGTTAACAATTAGAGATAGTTGGGAACACAAGAAGGAGAGAGAGTGGAGGTGAAGATGGATGGACAGAGATGTAATTCACAGTTCTTGCAGGCGCAAGCAGGGAGAGCTTCTGAGCTGGCTTTGTGTACATTGTCCACCACTAACCTGAAGAGAGATGGTGGCCCGTGTGCCTTTGTAGCGTGCGGGCGTGGAGTTGTCTATGTCTCTTGTCTGGAGCAGATGTCTCAGGGAGGCAGGGATCACAGAAGTGGAGAAGTGGGCACAGAACACTTGGTATTCAGGCAGGAATGAACTCAAGTCAGATCTCAGCAGGCGTGGGCATAAGACCCCTGTATCTCTGCTCTGGGCCCTAAACGCCACGGGAGGAGAGCACAGCAGGACAGAGATGGGGGGGGGGTGAGTGGCCTTGTGTCTGAACACAACAGCATGCCGATTTGGCCTCTATTTTAAGGGTCGGTGGACTTGCAGTAAAATAGAAGCATGAGAGTGTATGCAGCAGCTGCGTGTGCTGGGAAAACAGGAGTCTAGATGCGGTGTCCCGTTGGAAGTGACTCATTCATTCTTGGCTGTGGGTGTTGGGCAATGTTCACGCCTGGGGGTCTTGGGCGCAAGCTGGAGCAGGCAGGGGCATCCAGGGATGCTCTGTTCAGTCGCGCCGGGCGGAGCCGATGAACTGCAGTTACAGTGGAGAGAGAGAGCCCCGCAGAAGGCTAGGCCAGAGAAAGGAGGGCCCAGCGTGCTGGCGAGACACGGGGACTGCAGTCCTGACTGAGTTGTCCAGGGCCTTGCGAAGGCGATGCACAGGCTGCCATTGTCAGAAGAAAGTGTCCCTCGGTCTGCTAGAGCACTGAGAACACAGAGGCCAGCGAAAAGGCTTCTCACCCCCTCCTGCCCCGCCACGTGGGTTTTGACTTACACAATGAGTCCAAGATTTCAAGAGACACATGGAGATTTAAGATGTGTAGATTTATTGGCATGGCGGTGAGTTTAGATGGTGGCAAGCTCTCCCAAAAAATGTCAGACGGGGTTTGCTTATATTGGAGAGAGGAGGGGCTTGGGAGACTTGTTAGCCCGCCCTCTACCTGGGCTTTATGTGACCCGGCAAAAGGTCTGTATGTTAGGTCTCTGGGTTCTGGCGGCGTGGCCGAACACCACAGCCCCACACATAAAGTAGTCATTGAAACTCATGAGATCAAGTAAAAGTGAATGCTGTAGAAATTGTTAAATTAAAAATGTTCATAGAAAAGTAAGTTATTTGTAGTTGAACAAATGGCTCTATAGGTAAGGGTTCTTAATGTTTAAGCATGATCACCTGAATTCAAATCCTTAGCACCCAAGGAAAAAATGGAAGTGAGTCTTCTTATTGTGGGGCTTGGGCAAAGACAATTGTCTCTGAGCCTCTTCCCCAACCAGAAGAGTTACAGGATCAATGACAAACACTGTTTTATGAGTTCAAGTTGAACAGGACTCCCACCCTCTTTCAGTAGCTTCCACATTGTACACACATCTTCATATTCTACACACACGTACACCCCAATAATTATAAATCTTTTTCAAATCACATGAGAAATAGAATATGAAATAAAATATTAAAACATCAATTTATTTATATGTTTTTGAGTGACTTATTGAATTTGAAATGTTAATATTTCTTTCCTTTTTATACCTTACAGGGCAGATTTAGTGAAACCCTATTATTGAATGCATTTGTTTGTTTTTCCACTGAGCTGTTAGAAAACCAAACAGGTTCTTTACAAAATACATTTGGGTTTACTTTTAAAATATCATTTGATAGATAATTAAATCTGTCTGTGAATTTGTTATTAATATTACACTGTGAAAATGAAATTATGAAATATTTCTGGAGGCAGGTCTAGATTCAGATACTGTGGATGAAACTTGAAACTCCCCAAGTTCTAGTTAAATTGAGCAAGTTACTTAACATATTATGGCTGCAAGATTTTTATGGCTCCTTTGTGGAGGGTAGCTAATGAATATTAAGCATCTACAATAGGGTAGGCACATAATAAACACTCAATCTCTTTAAGCTTTCATAATTACCATCACCATCATCTTCATAAATAATGCAGTATGTAGTGCTTACCCACAATGCAGTTGCATTTGTTTAATAACTTTCTGAGTGTTTAGAGAATACTGTCATTTTTTTTAAATAATGAGGCTTATGATATTTCAAGTGGGGCAGATAGTTTACAAGTGGATATCTATGACAAAGAGGCAAATCAGTGATAAATTATAAAAGTGCAATAATCCAAGATATCTGTAATACTTTATCTTTAAAGAGGTTGTGAATATGAACTAAATCGAGGGCTTCATGCATACTAGGTGAGCAATCCGACAGTGAGCTATATAGTCCTAGCCCCATGCAATCATTTTTAGAATCATGTTTAATTGTATCTGTGACTAATTCATTTTATTTGTAACCATTCCTAACTTACTGTAAAACTTTCTGCATTGGTTTGAATGAGAAAGTCCTCAAAGGCTAAAATATTTGAGTACCTGGTTTCTAATTAGTGGCATCTTGAGATAAAAGGATGTGTCATTGTTGGAGGAAGTACATCTCAGGGAGTGAGCTTTGAAGAATTTTGAAAATTTCTTCTCTTTCAGTTCCCTCTCTCTTTTCATGTTTGTGCCTGAATTGTGAAATCTAAGCTTGGTGCTTGCTGCTATGCTTCCTTCTTGTGTACCTTTGTATTCAGGAGCCCACTCACCTGTAAATTATATTTATCATAGTGATTTATCACAGCAATAGACAAGTAACTAATAGAATGTCTGCTTAAAATTTTTTGGTTATTATTGATTAAAAAATCATTGAAAAAATCATATTTTTATAATAACATTTTTCAATATAAGTCCCCAAAATTGTATGTTTCCAATGGACATCTTGATTGTTTGGCTGTAAAAAGAGGTTAAATACATTTCCTTTAGCATTTCTACTGCTACTGTAAGTGAATGTATTTTCTTTTTACTTATTGTTCGTTTTGAATATCTAAGTACTCATGCAAGATTACAGATTTTATCATGATATCTTTCACATCAACATCATTCTTTCTTATCCTCTGTTTTTACCCTGTCCCTCTCTACATGGGGCCCTGCTACCACCAATAAGGCCTTTTCTGCATCCATGTCTCATATCCTTGATCACATGCTTTTTCTCCCTCTCCCTCTTACAAGCTCTTTTTACCTCATACTGGTCTTCATCCTCAATGTTGATGACCTGTGCGCACTTCATAATGGGTACATGAATGAAAATGTTTTTAGAATTTGTTTATGAGTCTAGCTTATATGAAATTGAAAAAAGGGCTTCTCTTAACTAAATAAATGAATTTGTAAATAAATGAACAACTAAACTATAATGATAAACGTACTTATTAGAAGAAAGTATTAAATAGTAAATGTACTTCTTAGAAAAAGTTTTTAAATTTCATAAATGTCTAAAATGTAAAGCGACAATGTGAGTATAAAACAACAAGACTGTAAGGGGTTCCTATTTCCCTAAACAATATATAATGTTTTGCAAATGATCTGATAATATTTTAAATTTTTAGATTAAATTAAAAACATATTCTTTAGTTATACTACAAAAAACATTTTAAATTCAACGTATATTATTGTTAATACTAACCTGTGAAACAAACTAATAATGCCTGCTTCTTGTAAGGAGACTTATAATATTTTTAAATGAAATATTATAGTCATTTTTCAAATATTGACAATAATTTCCTAGGGCTAATGTGTATTATAACCAATTCAAGAGAATATGAAAATGTTCCAAGTATTTAAATGACATGCTAAAACTAGTTATTGGTATATAATGAGGTTTTAGTAAATCTTACAGCCAATGTTTACACTTATTGTAGAGTCAAAATATCATCAAATATATAGTAAGTAATGGAAAATAAATCTTTATAGTATTGAGGATCTCTAGAACAATAGAAGTGATAGACTTTAGAAGGGAGTAGCTTACAGGCCATTGTCCTGCTTGTTCAACAAGGGTTGTCTGCCAATTGAAAGCCCAAGAATCTAGTAGTTACTAAGTTAAAGAGCCTGGATGTCTCAGCTGGTCTTCAGTGTATACTAGAACCATGAAGAAATATATACTCCACAAAGTAATAAAATACATACATACGTATCTATGTATATCTTCATATAATAGAAGAAAGGAATTCTCATTAATATATATCATTATTTTTTACAATATATTAAATTGAATTAAACCTAGAACATAGGATGAAGAAAAAGTTAAGATAATTTTTTCAGAGCAAATTAAAATTTTAATTAATTATTTAATTAATTCAGTTAATTTGTTTAGATATATGGTATTCTAGGAAAAAAGTAAGAAAATATATTATCATGAAGCAAACAAAGAAAAAATGATATTTTGTAGATACCTTTCTTTCCTAAAAATAATAAATCCTGCATTAATTGTAAGTAAACTAAATGCCTTACCTAAACTTTTAAGATACCAATAGAGTTTAAATCACACATTTCTTTCTTGGAATATTAAAATGGGTAATAAATAATTGTTTTGTGCTAATTCAACTGTATATTTTAGTGGGAACATATAATGATTATAGCTAGTATAACAAACAAATCTTAAATTCATTAAGATGAATTATACTACTGCAAATAAATAGACAGATTTTCACACTTAATATAGAAAAATCAAATTGAATAGTTACCTAAAAATGAGGAATAGGATTAATAAATATGATTACAATATACTACCTGTATATATCAAAATGACATAAAAAATCTTTACTTACAGAAGTAAAAATATTGAAAAGAAATGAGCAAAAGATAATTTCATGATGTTAAAACCTTTATCTTTCACAACTACTTAGGGATATTGTAGTACAGATAGGTGAAAGCCAGAGAAAAGATAAAACTAAAATTAGCTCTGTTGTGTCGAGCAATGTTTTTAAATAATCAAAAGTGGACTTCACCTCTTCTCCACACTTACTTAGATAGCCTTCCCGAAAAAGGGACCTTGGAGGAAAGACAAATGCTGCATTGGGGTTTACGCTCTTTAAAGTTGCTTAGAGATCACTCTCCAGGCCCCAGCAGCCCTCTCTTTCTCATCTGGGCCTTCATTGAATCCCACTTTAATATTTTGCAATAATTATAACCTAGTATTTATAGTAAATGAAAAATACAAAAAGCTTTATTTTGCTGTATTTGTGACTCTCATCTTTCTTAAACTGTATTTCTTCTGAACCATTGCATGCACATTAATCCTGTTCCCCTAAGAAGTCTTGCAATCCCATCTTGTTTTAGAAACTTACAGAAGCACTTTTACTATAAAATACACATATTTACAGAAGCCTGTATATTCTAGCTCCCTCCAGAAATTACTGAAATCAGAAATAGATGATTTTATTTCCCACTCCTAGATTTCACTGCTCTATGTTTACCTAAAGTCATTACAAGAGCCCTAGTCCCAAAAAATTTTGCTTTCTGTAACATTTGGTTCATCATGTTCTAGATTTTAAAAGTAAAAAAAAAAAAAAAAAAAAAAAGTTAGGATCACATACTTTCTTATCCCCGACAATTTTGTTTAACATGAGGTTTTTTTGAGATTTATCTTTATCAATGCTTATGTCAAGAGCTCCATTCTCTTTATTGACTCAGTCTTATCCCACATGCTCTTTTATCTGTTGAGGGACTTTTATTTTACATTATTTTAAATTTATGGATATTACAAATAAAACTGCTATGAAAACATATGTTCAGATGAGTTTTATGGGCATGCATAAAAATAAAGAATTGTGTTACTAGGATATACTGTTGATATATATCTAATCTTCAAAGTTTGGTTTTTCCAGAGTAGTTTATGCTACCTTGTTTTGCCAACATAGTTATATCATGCCCGATACTCTGGACACTCTCTGTATTTTTTACATCCTCACCGACGAGGGTAGCAAAATTCATAACATCCCCCATGTAAAGAAGCACCAGTGTAAGCTGTAATTATTGGTATGATCATTTCATTACTTGTCGGATAAACTAAATCAACTTCTATTAACTAGAATCAAGAACCAAGTAAATATAAGGCTCTTGATTAGTAACAGTCCTTAAAAACAAAGCAGCACTGTCATTTCACTAGGTTTTATTCCACAACTTGTATTGTCTATAAAAATCAAATACTCAGTAATGACTTTCATAAACACCTTAATTCCTGTTTTCTTTGCTTATTTTAGATTATCAACATTTTTTTTTAATTCTGAGTATAATGGAGACTGCGAATGACTTTTAAGTATCTTTCTCCTAGTGTTTGTAGACAAAGAGCTCAAAAACTAAAATGAAGGTTTGAAAGAAGCATCATTATTGTACGAGCTGTTTTCATCCTTATCCAGTGACGATTAGAAGATGAAAGAAAGGTGGAATGTTTCACATTTTTTATTTTCCTATTTTTCACTTTGGCTCTAAGTTATATTAAAGACTTCCATGTGATAATGAAGTATTGTCAAAAATATGCAAGCAATTTAATGTAATTGCATATAAACTTCAATTAAAATTTAAAACAAAATTATTTTTTAAAATAAATGTTGCTTATTAAAATAGAGGCCTAAACATAGCACTTTATGTGAATTTCTTTATGTGAATGAACTATATAAATTAAAGCTTTTGGTATGTTGTCAAATTATTAGTATGTCCTCCTGAATAATTGAGGATTTTTAATTGCCTAAATTGAATTTATATTCTTTTTAGAATTGTTTTCTTGCTTACAATTTGTTAGTTTTGAAGAAAAAGAATGCCATCACATTTTAATTGATTGCATTTAGGATTTTATAACGTGTTTTTGAGAGACAGTAATTCTGTAGTCCCTAAAAACACATTAGGTGCATTCTAATTTGTTGTAATTATATTTGTGTGCTAGAGGACCTGTGAGTCCTATTCAGGTAAATGCAAAGCTTGAGGGAATCATAAGGACTTGCTTATGAAATGGTTGAAAAATCCTCCCTGACTACCCATAATACTTCCAATTATTCACTCAGAATTCCTCACTACTGACTTTGAAATTAACAAAATGAATTAGAATGAATAGTGTTGTATGTGCTTTGTTTTCTGTGCTTAGTTTTATTTTTTTTTCACAAGTAAAATATTTAGTTGGTATTTGGCACTGGTATGTTCATTTTTAATTCTAAAAGCATGCGTTAGTAATCCTGTCTTAAATAAACATTTTTATTTTAAATTATTTCTATTTATCTTCAGTTCTTAGACAGTCTCAACAGTATTTATATTAAATCTGTATGTGCATGTGAAAATATCTGTAAATGAGTATAGGTGATTGTAGAGGCCAGACATAGGCTTTTAATCTTCTAGAGCCATGGTTGTAGACAGTATGAGATGCCTTCTTGGGTGCTGAGAATTGAATTCTGGTCTTCTTAAAAAACAGATATATTCTTAAACACTGAAACCTTTCTTCAGTTAAAATCATATCTAGCTATCTACTTATCTTTCTATCTATCTATCTATCTATCTATCTATCTATCTACATAGATATACATATATATCTATATAGCTATACATATATCTATAGATAGATAATATATATGTATATAGATATTGATGTATATTTTCATATATAAAAATATCTATGCATAACTATATATAAAGATATTTATACACACACTCACATATATGTATATATATATATATATATATATATACGTATATATATATATGTATATATATAAAACATCAATAGATAGATATGTATATTCTGACTGTACCCAAAAAATAAAACCCATAATAAGCAAAGCAAAAATTATATAGAGTCAAATAAACAACTAGGGTAAATCACTCAATCAAAAGAAATAGTAGAAAAAATTTAAGAAACCATAAAGCCAAACAGAACGTTTATTCCTGTGTGTGTCTGATGCACAAGAGCTGACGGAGTCAGAGGATAACTGTCAGGAGCTGGTTCTCTCCTTCACCTGAGAGTTTCAGGGAAGAAGCTCAGTTCACTGATCTTGCTTGCAGATCTTTACACCTACACGTTCCTCGAACAAAATTTTGAGTACACTTTTTTTACAAGTACAATCCTTCTTAATTCATTTTTCTCTTAATCTAAAATATCTCTATTTGGTTGTATTCAGTTTACATCATTTGCTCCATTGATATATTGAAAGTGGAATATCATATTTTTTGATGCTATCCATCTCATTTTTCCTAGTTTTGAAATGTGATTCCAAAGAGACTAAGAAAGCAATATACAGTTTTGTCAACACTCATCATAAAAGATGCAGAAAACATTCTGTCTTTTTATAGACTAGCCTTCAGAATTAAGTCACAAAAGGCATGTTTCATTATGACATGTCTTAGCTAATGAATATCAACATGGAAATATCATAGGATGCGAACAATGGAAGGAACTTAAGGAAATATACTCATTGCAACCTAGTTAATTATTTTTGCCTTAATTGTGAAGGCAAATTGCATATTTTGATTTAACTGGATCAACAGATGTCCATATAGTTTTTAGGATAGTATCTCTTGACATGGTTTCAAAGATGGTTCCAGGAATAAATCACATTTGAATTTGTAGACATAGCAAATAAGATTCCCAGTATGATTGGATCTTACCTGTCCTTAAATGGATAAGACAAATATACAAAACAAAACAACACACAGAAGATGGAGAATTTTTCTCTATATTTGAATATGCAATCTATCTCCTGTCCTTCAGTATCAGTTTTTCTTGTCCTTAGCATTATAAATTATGCCATTATCTCCTCTCTCAAGAGCTCAGTTCCAGCTCTTGAGACTAAGACTTGGCCTGAGACTAAAACTAGATTATCACCTTTCCTGGACTTCCATATTTTTGATGGCTCACCATAATATTTCTATACTTCTATACTTCACCAGAGACAAATTCATATAATAAATGTCTTTGTGTGTGTATATATATATATATATATATATATATATATAT
>NW_021620899.1:2435667-2477193 GCF_004785775.1 Grammomys surdaster | reverse complement strand
TGTGTGTGTGTGTGTGTGTGTGTGTGTGTGTATGTGTGTGTGTGTATTAACCCTAGTTCATATAATTATTGTTACTAAAATTAAAAATAAAAAAATCTGTTATTCCCAGACTCAGAAAATGCTCACTTTTCTAATTCCTCAACTTATGTTACTTTAATCAAAACTATACTATATACCATAAGTGACTAAAAAATATTTTTGATTAATAAATCCAGGTGTACAGCTTTTCATTTTTGTATAGTAGATAAACCAAATTTATCCCTCCATGTTTTCTGAGCATTTCAACCTTATTTCTTGTCTATATCCTCGACAATAAGAATACATTTTTCATATAGTAAATTATAGAAATATTACTAGTTTTACTACTCTAGACATTGTATTAGCTCCAGAGTACTTCTGGCTACATTTAGCTGCAGATAAAGACTCATCAGCAATCTGGTTCTGTGGTAATTGCTGACTGCCATGGGTCCTTTACAGAGTCCCAACCTCAGGAATGCTATTACATATGGGTCCTATTATATTTATTGTAGAATTACTCAGAGAATTCTGTCCTTGTCCAAAGAGGTTAAAAAGAGGAGGCCTTTTTTGGGGGTGGGGGAATGATGATACCACAAATCTATACTCATCTTCTAAGAATAGAACATTTGAGAAGTAAAAATAAATCATGAACATAATAGCATTAATAAGCTCCCTTTAAATAGTGTCTTTAAAGTATTAGATATTCAGAAATAATCCCATGAAGATAAAAGTTTATATTAATAAGAGTAGGATCTCTTCCACTCAATGTGACAGTCCATTATGAAGAAATGTTTAGTTTAAGAAATAGCTAGGAAAGAGCTAAAGGTAAAACTTTATGAATTAATACACAGTTTCGTTGAGTAAATAGCTTGGAATATTCTAGTTGTGGCTATTATTATTATTATTATTATTATTATTATTATTATTAAATCTTTTTTTACAGTCTAGTCATTATCTCCCTCCTTTTTTGCCCTCTGAGACTTTCTCATCCATTTCTCCACTTCCTACCTCTAAGAAGATGTCCCCAACCCCACCCACTCCACCAGACCTCCCCACTTCTCAGGAGCCTCAAGTTTCTCGAGGCTTAGATACATCTTCTTTCACTAAGGCCATACCAGGCAGTCCTCTGCTAGTGTATGCTGATTGGTGGGTGGCTAAGCACCCAAGTTCGTTGAGATTGCTGTTCTTCCAAGTAATGGACAGAAGCCAGGGACCCCTATGTTTGAATTAGGGAAAACTGGCAGAAGCTGAGGAGGAGGGCGGCCTCATAGGAAAACCAGCAGTCTCAACTAACCTGGACCCCTGAGATCTCTTAATCACTGAGCCATCAACCAGGCAGAATACACTAGCTAGTCTGGCTTTAGTGAGAGTTGATGCACCATAGCCTGGAGAAAATTGATGCCCCAGGAAGTCGGTTGTTCTGGTAGTGTAGGGTGGGGGAATCCTCTTGGAGATGGGGGAAGAGGAATGGAATAAGGAACTGTCAGAGAGGGGACAAGGAGGGTGATAAGGACTGGACTGTTAAACAAAGATTAAAGACATTTAAATATAAAAAATAGAAAAAAATATACAACTTCTATAGTCCTCTGAGAGGCTCTACTAGCAGCTGACTGAAACAGATGCAGATTCCTAAAGCCAGCCATAGGGCTTAGGTCTTGGGCCTTAAGGAAGAGTTAGGAGAGGAATGAAGAAGTTGAAGCGAATGGCAACTCCGTAGAAAGAACAACAGAATCCACTAACCAAGAATCCTCAGAGCTTCCAGAGATTAAGTCACCAATCAAAGAGCATACATGGGCTGGTCCATGGCTCCTAGCTCATATGTAGCAGAGGACTGAATTGTCTTGCCTCAATGGGAGAGGATGTACCCAGTCCTATAGAGATTTAATCTCTAATGGAAGTTTGAAGCTTGGAGGGTGATGTGAGAATGTGGCTGGTTGGGTGGGGTGAGTGGGGGAGCGTTCTTTCAGAGTCAAAGGGAAGTGGGGATGAAGTAAAGAACTCTTGGAGGGGGACTGGGAAGGCAGGCAACACTTGGAATGAAAATAAATACTTTTTCTTTAAAAAAAGAATACATTTTCACATAAATTCACTAGCCTGAGTTTTAAACAATACATGTTTCTGAATCAATGATATGCAAATAGTAATATAGAAACTAAGAAGTACTTATAAGATGTCTCAGTGAGTTAAGTCTTTTGTTGCCTGGCCTCATGATATGAGTACTATATGAAAACCTATGATTGCAAGTTGTTTTATGACATTCATATGAGCACCATGGCATTTGTATTTGTATCTCTAAATATGCTAAAGAGTGGCTGTCTGCTTCTTGTGCCTTTTCATGGGTTTTTTTTCTTCTGGTGTTGTTTGTTTGTTTTGTTTTGATTTTTGTCCAAATTTAAAATGTTAATGTTTGTTTTATCTAATTATATTTTACTTTATTATAAAAAATAAGCTGCTTTTATTTTTTAGAATTTTAAAGAAGTATTCAAATGTCATGTTCTTGACTTTTAGAATTAATAAGAACTCTTTTACTTACATTTTGGTCTTCTTCATATTTATATTTCTATACTTTTTGTAGTAGTTGAAGTGCAGAAAAATCACTGCTGTACAGTCCTTTGGATTTGATTAAAATGTGATAGATGCAGATTAGAAAGTTTAAATTAAGAAACATATATCATTTTATTTCAATATAATAATAAATGTTTTCCTTAGGTGAAACCAGCCATGTAACTACCTGTCTCTGTTATGTAGAAAGATCATAAATTCTAATATCTTCTGTGAAATTATCTTTCATGAATCTAAAGAAAGCCACAAACCCAACCACCAAATATCTAAGCATCAAATTTGAACAAAATTACTAAGCCACCACTATAGACAATTAAAGTTTATATATATACACATTTCCTTAGCTATCCCCTCTTCTTTAGATCTTATTCTTTTCATTTATGTTCACTGAACTCATGTATAGTAAGTAGCCATATATTCTTGACAGAGAAAAAATGAACATAAAGTTTTACTATTTGATTCAAGGTTACTTTCCCAGAAGCTCAGCTTGGCAGCAAACACTGATTCTTACCCAAATCAAGCTATTGTCCAAAATTTACTAGCAGGTATGTTCCTCCTAAGAAATCTTAGATCAGGATCATATGCACTGTCTTATAGGCTCAACTGTGCTTTTGATTTCCCAGTTTCCTACCTAGAGAAATCACAGCATAGTGAGGTAGAATAGTCCCAGAGATCATATTGGAGATTCGTAATAGTTGCTACCTAGGCAAAAACAGAAGTTTACATCAATTTTATATTTTATATCCCTAAAAAGGTCATAATTCAATGGCTGTCTTTATTAACTAGATAAGCAAGACAAAAGTTACAATATCAGAAAAAGTTGTGTTCTCTTTCTTCCTTCCTTCCTTCCTTCCTTCCTTCCTTCCTTCCTTCCTTCCTTCCTTCCTTCCTTCCTTCCTTTCTTTCTTTCTTTCTTTCTTTCTTTCTTTCTTTCTTTCTTTCTCTCTACTGTTTTGTTTGTTTGTTTGCTTTGTTTTTGTACAACTCTTTTGGAGTAAATTGTCACAATGGCCCTGGTGATTTTTGAAAGACTTCAAAAAGTAAAGAAAAAAAATAAAGATCACAGAATGGACCTACATACATGGCCAGACCTCATGAAGTGTGCACATCCGTTAGAGGTAAGTTCTTATTCCTAGTTCCTGTCCCTCTTTACTTTATGGTTTCAATTTATAACAAAGGCAGAGGATTGGGCTCTTCCCAATGATGTTAAAGCAACCGAAATGAAATAGATTCAATTGGTACTTGCCAGATACATTTTCGAGCTCCTTCATCATCCCTGTTGGATAAACTAATCAGCCCCAGATTTGTCAACAGGACTTCTATGTTGAGAGGCTCTGAAGGATACAGCAACTCTACAGAGGATAGAATATACATGATGATACCAGTCTTTATCAGGGCTCTGAGATTTATGACGTAGCAAACTTTATTGAAAATATGGTTATTTAAGTTAATGAATGTAAGCCTGGTGAATGTAAGTTAATGAATGTAAGGAGGTGAAATCGGATGCCAGTTTACAGAAGATAAAAGAGTTAAGGAAATAATTGTTTATGTAGGAATAGTAATCGTCTTAAGAATAGTCACCTGCTTGAGGCAAGATTCATTTTGGGAAAATAACAAGATATAAAATTCAGCAAGTAAGAAGTCAAGGAATCGTGTGTGAAATTAAAGATTATGAACTCCAGCTAATAAACCTCATGCACTGGCAGAAATTGCTAAACTCATGGAATTATTTTCTATCATTTAAGATAATCTTACTCACATTATAGAGAAATTAAAAAAACACACACATAGCTGAGTTACAAATTAAGCATATTTTTCAGGAGTTTCCTGTGAAATTTTTAATAAACAAAAAGTATCTATAAAATATGGCAAAATGCTGGCTTCATAGTGGCATTGGTACTTTGGATATAACTTCATTTAGGGAACTGAACATTATCACAATATACAAAATGACTTAACATAATAATAGAAACTGTATTTATTCTAACAATGGTAATTACTAACATGATAAATAGATACAACCTAGTCAACGAGAAGTTGAATCTCCAGAAGGCTCTTCATGCACATGAAGCTCATCAACAAGGAAACTACTTAATTAAGGGAGTTATTCTTCTGTAGGAAATGCTAATTGTATTCAGGATTGTTCAATTCTGAAAATCACTGATAATTACTTAAAGATTATTTTAAATAAAAAGTGAAATCAGAAGTTTGACAACATTTATTATTTTCAAAAATCCAATAAAAGATATGGATGTCTACAAAGAACTTTTATAAATTGACAGATACTGCCAAACTTTTACTATACGATTTGTGATATGAATTGTCTTATCATTGTTTACATATTCAGGAAAATATGTACAAATAATTCATTCATTACTTATTCAATTTAATTAAATATTTAATGAGTGGTATATTGAGAAAAGTCTCTGTCAAAGTAACAATAACTTCCTTTCCATTTCTATGAGACATGCTATCTAACTTAAGATGAAATTTTAGTTGTACGTAAAATTACAAAAATATTTTATAAAACACATGAAGACAGTTTTTTATATAATTCACCATTTTAGATACAGTTCATTTTGCTATTGTTTGTTGAATAAATCTTGCCATGGGCAGTTTAGAGTGGAATGATGCCTGTAATTCATCTGATATTATGGTTTAATATTTTTTACTCTTGATTCAATACAATATTTGGATATATATACCACTATCGCAGAAATATGAGGAATTAGTATGAAGAGACGGGTATAATGACCTGCATATTATAAACATCATAATAAATGGAGCACACTTAGCTATAGTCTACTCAACAGACACCCTGCAACTAGTAGTTTTTTATTACTTTTATAAAAGGTATTAGAAAGGGGCAATCATGAAAATCTGAGAAGAAATTTGAATAATATTGAATACATTTAAAAATTTTCAAGAGTAATAATAAAACTATTGCCATGCATGGTGGTGCTTGGATAATAGACTTTAAGTACAACTTCGTTTAGGAATTATGGCAGTAGTACATTATCTACTTAGATCTATGACCTCACTAGCATGTGATACTTGACTAAATTTACAGTAGAAGACATGATTTCCCTACTCTCTAGTGGGCTGATGTCTAATTAGAAAATAGTTGATTAACTAAATATAAGTGTATTACACCTTTTATGGATATTTTATCATATTGGTCATGGTTGTGGTTAGTATATTTTATACATAGGTAGGACTACTGATTACATTCTTTTCTATACCCACAAATAAGGGTGGTTTTCTCCTTCATGAAGAATACTTTTTTTATTGCATCAAAAGAACATATCAGAAACCCTCAACTAGTCAAAACGGAGAAAATAACCTTCTTTGGAGTATGCGGCCTCATCTACAACACAGCCCTTAAACTTAAGGCTCAGGAGTTTTCATTATCAGGGAAAGATTGTAAGAGTCAGAGAACAATGAGGTGTGCTGCAAGAATCTGTCTTCTCGATAGAGCATGAAAGCAAAACTTATGACATTTCAAAAACATGGCTAACTAAATAAGATGTGAATAATAACAATACTAGTTATCATAGCAAAATAAGTGAGAAAAGTAAAATAATCTAAAAGAGAGCCCTTTTATATAAAGAGGTACATAAAATTAATGACATCTGAGAGAGGCAGAGTTATCTTTGCCTGAATAAGGCCTACTTAGTGGCCGTCCAAAACAAGTGGTCAGCATTAAAAATGTATAGACATAAGCATTAGAAAAAGAAGTTATCAGGTTGTGTTTGCATATTTATCTGAAATACACACATACACACACACACGCACACACATATGAATCTTTTTCAACAATAAATAATTAAGTATAATTACAGTATTAATGTAGCTAGCGTTGCTGTGTAAATACAAGTTTCTAGACCAGTTATAGTAATAACCAAAGTTTATATAACCATTAAGACGTTTAGTATTTTTTCACTATTTCTTAAATATCAATCCTAATTGAAACTTCTTTGTTAAAAAAACATTACAGATAGGCCATGACAGTAACATTTCCTACTACATCTTATCATAAAATACCCATAATCTTACTCTGTAATATAAGAAGAAGACATAATGCTACCTTATCTGGAGGTGTTTCTAATTAATCCCCACTGTGTCTTAGAAGTCTGAAATAGTAAAATTTTAAGACAGACAATTATGTATAAATCATAATCATTATATTTAAGTGGATACTCAACTTATATATAATTTCTTCCTTCTATATTTTTGATAGATAATGCATGTACCTATATATTTTTTCATTTAAAAAAATCTCCTGATAGAGCAATTAGTTTAGTATCATTTAAAGCTAAGTAGAGTGAATGAGTAAGCATATGACAAATAATGGCAGTTTAATTGTCAAGCAACAACACGTAATAGAAAAAGATTTTAGTTTAGGCTACAGCTTAGTGGTAGAACATTTATCTAACATGTGCAAAGTTCTGGACTACTAACAAGCACCCCAGAAAAATAAGTAAATAGCATATAAAATAAAAACCAAAATATTAATAAATTCTCATATTAAAGAGATCATTGTAATACTGAAAGACATTGACAATATCTCTTAATTCTTCATGAAGTTTTTAGTTGCATGAAGTATTCCATAACTTTCCTTTGGAATTATTACTGGAAATTCAGTTACAGATTTGTAAATGCTATCAGACAGAACAATGTCATTTTCAGTCTTCATTTATAGCTCCTGTTCCTCTTAGAATGTTTACTAAACAACCAAATATCGTATCTCCCCTTATTTTTATTCCCAGTATTATAGCAATAGAAAAAGCTTTCTTAATTGCATTAGGAAGTACCAGTCAAGTCATTTGTCTGTACACTTTGTACGTACATTTGTTCACTGATTCATAGTCACTATTTCATTTGTTCACAAAATATTAATGAGGTTCTTCACCAGAAAACAGATGCTGTGCTAAATTTACTGAGAAATGAATAAAAATAACAATAACTTACTGGATAATATAAATGTAGAGTTCATTAGGATCAGTGTCACTGAAGGCATTAATTGAAATCCATTAAAAATGTTTAAGATGAAGAAAATGTTTAATGGGTAGCATTCATACAAGCATGATTGGAGTTAAGTAAACAATAGAAGGCTGGTAAACACTGTGATTTACAATAGTGTTGACAAAACAAGAGGAATTTCAAGCCTTCTTAGAGATTTGGAGCTATCCTGAAGAAGAGTCACATGACAAGAGTCAGTGATGTTGTTCTAATTCATACATGAAAATTATAAAGAATATTACAAATATATGTATCATACATTCCCTTCCAGTTTCAGTCCTCTGCTTTGATTTTGAATTATTTAGGTCCAACTAGCTCCCATAAGGAGAATATTAAAATACAATCTGAATAAGTCAACCTCCAGTGATCCAGAACAGAATCAAGAAGAGTAAAAGTGTGAGGTGAAAGTGAGAGAAAGGTGGATGATCAATAGGGAAGAACCTTACATAGTTTACTTTTCATGATGGTTCTCTCTCCACTCTTCCTCTTCATTGAGAAGTCATCTGAGTTCTATGAGGAGAATATGAGGCAATAAACGAGGTAACTGTTTTTTATTATGTGCTCACTTTCAGTCAGTATTTCCACAAAAAGCCATGATCACAACTGTAGAAGCAAACAGGAAGACAGAATGTAAGATAAAATGCATATAGAAATTCCTCTTAGCCTCTCTGTATTATAAAGAAATTTGTTATGCCCTTTCAACCATTGCTCTCTCCCTGAAACTCTTTTTTTTTGTTTTGTTTTGTTTGTTTTTCTTTCTTTTTTGTTTGTTTTTCTTTGTTTGTTTTTTAAGGGCTAAAGCATCTCTTTATTGTTGTTTTTAGTATTTATACTTTCTCAGAACTCTTTCGTCTTGGTGGTATCACTTATTTCATAATATTAGGTATAGTGATTTTTTGGTTAATCCAAGTTTTAAATTCAAAACATCCTTGATACAATCCTATTTTATTATTTTACTTTTTACTGACAGACTTTATTGAATGCATTGAGAGGCACTCTGGTAACAGCTCTTTTGAATTTATGTCATGTCAATCTGTTTTCCTTTAAGTATAAGATCAGTCACCAGAGGGTGACGATTAAGGCATCATTATGCCTACTGGTTCACTCACTTTTTCAAAAACTTCTATTTGATCATTAAAATATGTCATCTTTTAACTTAATATACTTATAATTAGATTCTTTGAAAGATGCCTTCTTTTATAAACTTTAGACATTGAACACAAGGCTAGAACAATGGAGCAGTAGAACTCCTGCATGTAAGTGTTTCAATGTATTAGTAAGAGAATAGAAGTGAAACTGTACTGTATTTACCACAAACACAAGTTCTCTCCCTGTATGTTAGATCATCAGTGAAAGTGCATATTGTGTCTTACAGACCAATAACTTATCTTCTCTGTGTATTAGTTAGCTTCTCTAGGTATCAGTTAACTTGAAATTAACTTTACACATGTCATATTATAAATTAAGCTATCATAGAGATCTTGGCAATCTGAATATTCTCGACAGAAGTCTGTTGACACACTTCTTTAGGAGAATGTTTCTTTCAGAGAGCACTCTATGTCAAGTAGCATGGTATTATGCACAGCTTTCTGAAATTGTACAGATACATCTTTTGGCAAAATAGTTTTGTGCAAGGAAAGTATACTGTCTTTATTATCATTCAAATCATAATAAAAAAAACATTCCTTGGTAGAACACATCCAATATAGTTTTTCTTCATTGTCTTTTTCAATAGGATTTTCTCATCTTCCTATTGAGACATAGAGGTTAGCAGCCATGCAAAGTAAAATTTCTAAACATTTGAAGTAAAGAGTTCTAAACATTTGAGATTTTATGCATCCTCTGCTCTTTTAGTAGACACATCTTGAAAATGTGTCTAATAATTGAACATATGAGTTATGGGAAAATTACTCATATCTAGACCAGGTAATTATTGATATATTTTCATAGTAAATGCGTTTTCATGGTAATTTATATAATATGTACATATACTTGCCATTAACTGTGACTATTTGTCTCACCCAGTTTTCCTTATTCTTTGTTGTTAAATTTAGCTCTTACTTCTTCTTTAAACCTTAAGGTTCTATTCAACACATTAATACTCTGCACAGGTTTGTTCTCAGACATAGCCCATATTTGCATTCCTTGCTATACTTCTGAAGCAGGCCCTTCAGAAGCTAAACTGTTTCAGTCTTGACTTCCTATCAAAATGAGTATATTATGAAGGAAGGACAATAGGAAAATCAAGGCTAAACAATATATGTTACATATGTGAGTGTATATATATTTATAAATACATAAATACCATGTGTTCAGTCTGTACAGTGTTGCTTGCATGCAAGATTTCAGGACTGACAATTTGGCTGTAATTTTTTGTCACAATTTACTGGGAAAGATTGAACAAAATAAAAGCATTGTGTTTGATGATGAGCTAAGCTTTATTTTCTTTGTATACTTGGGTTTTTTTAGTCATTTCATTAATGATGCTTCCATTAAGTGATAGAATTCTGCTGGACATGACCTTATTAATTTTGTGATTTGATTAAATTATTAGAGATGTGGGTTCAAATAACATACTGACCATGAATGTCATTGATCATTTCTTTTGTGCAGTGGTCTTGAAGCAGTTTTTCAACTAAAGATTCCTGTTAAGAAAATAAGATATGACTTCTCTACTAATTCCTACTGTTGTTATTGCTTATCTCATCAGTACATGGCAGTGGTACTAATGATGTCTACCAACTGCTGAACCAGCTTCAATCCACACTGGTTCACGATGGCCATCTCACCAGCTTGTGTATATCAAAATATAAATATTTCATCTATGGAGCCTATGTAAGGAGTTATTCATATTATTCAGTGATTTGATTAAAATGACATACTCAGCAAAGCATGCTGATGACTAACAAAAATAAGATTCACCACTTCTTATTCATGTTTCCAGTCCCTACCAGGGAGACCAGAGGCTGAGTCTTGAATAATACTTCAGAGGCACTGTCAACATTTCTTTGAATACTGAAGCCTTAGAATCTTTGTCAATGAAGAATGCCACTGCAAAAGATACTTACATCGTGATGAAAAAAGTCTTATAAATGTATTGAACACAAATGGATAGTTATCTACCATATATACATTGCATAGTTTAACATAACAAGGTACTAGATAAACTTCGCAGAGATTTCAATGTACTCTCTCTCTGCTACAGGAAAGATGATGTCATCTTGGAAAAAGACTAAAGACTACTTGTGTATTTGAATAGCTAAAAGACACTAACCTTACTGTCCACATTGCAGTAGAGAAAAGATGGACATATAATTTATGATGATATTAACATGAACATTCAAAATGAAAATAATACTATTAATAATTGTACACTGAAGTTTTAAATGAGACTCTTCCTGGCAAATTGTGATTATTCTGTGACGTTTAAAATGATTTTACTTAAATCATATCTATTGAGCACCAATATGATACATCTACTATTAAAACTTTCTTGATTTTCAAACTGTTTTATATAATATACAATAGTTTAATTTTTTGAAAACCCAGATATCTACATTTTCTATTATGCAATTTTCCTTTTTAAAATTTATGTCCCTTTTCAGGACTTTGCCATGTGGGTGTGCTACATCATTTTAGAGATATTAAAAAATGAACTCTGTGTATTTCCCAGGTATTTTAGGAATCATTTCACTGAAATTCAGATGAAAAATGAACGTAATTTACTTTTGCCTAATAATAAAGTTTCATCTGGCCTCAGCTGGGCTTCTATGACAGAGCTTGTTAAAACATTTGATGAAATCTTGATTATACCACACAAAGCATGATATTTGGGAAACATCAAGTGTGATATGATTTTTTTTATAACTCTAACCCTAATGTCCCTTGGGTTGAATAAAATAATCAGTTTAAATGTATGTGTACTAATGATGTGGTTTTCATGAAACAGAGAATACAATTCCTTCATCAGCATTTCTAGGGATGTCTATTGATTTAGTTCACTGCTGATTTCTAAATATTTTGTGATGGAATGATTTTGAGAGTTCTGCTACATTTGAAATTATTTTTGTGGCTAATTTGTATCGTCCATGTTTGACAAGAAAGGTTTTACCTCCAATGATTTTGTTTTTCTTTATTTAAGTTTAAAAGACATATAGATAAAAGACATACAGATAATATTCAAAAATGATGTTGATAGTTTGCTGTTGTTCTTGTTCTAAAGATAGTAACTTCATACTTTGTGTAATTTTTATTACAAAAAATTCCATTTTCTCATGTAACATAATTATTTGCTGTTATTATTTTAGTTATAAAAATCTTCTTATCTCAGAAATTTACATTTTTTGCTTCATTGTAACTATATTTCCAAGAAATAAGTTGTTGATTTTGAGGTTATAAGAAAATGTACAGATTTGTCTGTTGTACTCTTTGTAAATGTAGAAAGATACGTGTGATTTTATTCATGAGATTGATAACGGAGGAAGTATGTGTTCTTACAGGAGCCTTATTTCATGATATCTTGTCAGAAACATCTTTCATTAAATAACAATATATTCTGTGTTTAAGAAATATAATATCCAGACCATCAGGTTTTCTACTTGCATTTTATTATAGTTTACTCCTGTGATTTATATAATATATCAAAGTGTTGAATTGTGTAGAAAGTTTTCACATAAACATTTATAAGAACAAAGTGTATTAATATCTTGCAGGTCACATAGACTGAAATACAGACAAATGAGCCATAGGTCTGTAATCCACTCCCATTGTTCCATCTCATATGAGTCTTGCTGCAATAGCTAAAAAATTGTCTAAGAAAATATGTAATGTAATTAAGGAATTAACTGTAGACAAACCAGAAATTTGTCTGTGAGATGATTTCGAGGAGAACAAAGAGGAAAACATATTAACCCCAGATATAGAATTCACGATAGGTCCAAGTAATTATCCAGTCCAAATTTCTATACCAATAAGCTCACTGGGGTAACTAATAAGTCCAAGGGTGAAAGGTTTCTTCCAGTAGTGTGGATGACTGAAAAGAAATTTGATTCATATCTCATGAAATTCCACTTTTACCTGAATGACAACTCAAAAATAATAATCTGGAAGCTGCATGCACAAATTCTGGCAGTTTGAAAAGTCCAAAAATCTGATGCTCATGGAGTCCTTAATTCTTAAAAAACTTTTGGGGATGGTGGGCTTGCGGACTTTCCACAGGAGTTAGAGCTGAAGAAGTAGATTCTTGATAATGAATCTAAAACTATAGAGCAAGCAAATGTTGCTTCCTGTCCATATCCATGGTATCCCCAAAAAACACAGCAATGCTTTTTGCAGTCTTTGGTAGTCACTCTGTGGTATGGTTAGGCTACGTACCTTGTAGTGAATAGGTATTAATAGATAATAACAAGATAATTATAAATTATAGTGGCGAGTTCTCTTGCCTGAGAGAGAACCAGAGTCCTGCAGATGAAACACACACTCACTATTAGAAGCATAGATTTAGAAAATATAGAGCATTTACCAGGTCTTATTCTTCAACCTGGGTATGTCAAGAATTAAATATAAAAACAGCACATAATTTTGTGTCAATTTAAATTTTTATTGATTTTTCTGGCTTCTGATGCACAAAATAAACATGAGAATCATCAAGATCATTGAATTTCTTATAAGTCATCAAGACTAAATTCAAGATGCAACTATTATTAAAAGTTTTAAATAATTTATTCTGTCCTCTATTATTTACTTGAATAAATTCTCATTATTAGTCAGAAAGGAAAAGTTAAAATAATCTTTAAATTATTTTTTTAAGTTTCCTGAGAGTTTCCCAGTGTAATATGTTACACATAAAGGAGATTGTGACTCTATATAGACGTTTCTGGGATTTTTTCTTCAGCTTTAAATTTTCTGCTATTGTTTATTTCATTCTTTTACCTTTGACCCTCTCTGCCCATACCAATTTTTATAAATTTCTGCTATTGTTGCTGTTATTGTTTGCTTGTTTGAGGCCAGCTATATTTTACCATTGCCTGCATACATATGAGTATCAGGTTATTTAACTGAGCAAGGTCTTACCAGTGATTACGATGGAAGAGGTATGATTTACCCTCTCTTCATGACCTTTAACTGCCTCTAGCAGCTCTTAGGGGATGGAGCTTTAGGATGCCTTCAGACTTCATGAAGCAATGTTGATGAGACTGTCTCTCTGTAGGTCTTATTCAGGTTGCTGGTTTGATTGCACCATTGCAACAGTCATGCCACATTGTAAAGACTAACATATTTAATAAAGTGCCTCACTTTCTAAATATGCTTCCTCTATCAAGTTATAGCAAGAGAACAAATGGTGTCTATATACTCAAAAATTTACTATGGAGACAAATTACTACCTCCTACACTTTTTCTAAATTCTTTGAGAAGAGTTGTTGATTCCCAGCTCTATCTATACCTCTTGTAGTTGCATTTGTTTGCTTTACCAGAATTCATTAAGAACAAATTGCACCTGAAATCCAATTAAAGGCAATTTATTTCACTTATATTTATAAATTCCTTTTCTATGAAGGCCCAACTAGGCCTGGCTTTTGTCTCACAATGAAAATTAGTTTAGATAACACACTCTTTGTTTCTTTATTCTCACATTTACATTAATTAATTAAGCCATGAAATTATGTAACTTTTTCATGTCATCGCCTTCACAATGATGGAATACAGAAGCCATAGTCAACTAATTATCTGTGCGTCAAGATTTTTTGAGGTTGATGATCCTTATTGTTAGCCTTTTTATTTTATTTTTTAGAATAATATTTCCACTGCCCTTTCTTTCCTCCCACCAAACCCTTTGTTATACCTCTTTCTTATCTCTTCATAATCCAAGCCCCTTTCTTTATTTATTGTCATTACCATTGTATGTGTGTGTGTGTGTGTACATACATATATGTATATATTGTTAAATATAACTTATAGAAGTCCTATAATGTTACTTGTATATATGCTTTTAGGGCTGTCCACTTGACACTGGGCAGTTAGAGAGTATACTCTTCCTGGAGAAGGTTACCTTACCCAATCTCAGCTTTCTTCAGTTGCTTATAGTTCTCTATGTAATACTAAGGCCTCATAATATTGTAAGAGACAGAGAATCAGGGAGTTTCCTGAGAAGGGATGTTTGTCTCGTAACAATATCAGAAGATACATTCTTAAAGTTTTAACAGCTTAACTGTGCAAACCTGAAATGAAAAAGTACATCACTAATTAGACATGTCAAAGAAGATGGAGAAAGCCAACAAAGTCTCCATCCTTCTTAATTTGATTTCCATTATTTAAGGAATTCTTCCTGTCTTCATATACAAGTATTAAAAACAATTATCACAATTTGGAACTATGGAGACCATTGGGCTTACCAGTGAGAATCCACACATATCATGTTATAGTGATTTGGTCTCTCTCTGAAACTGATCAGTAGCAAGCAGATTACTAATAAAAGCTAAAGGCAAATGAACCCATCTCTTATTCATGATTGCTGACAGGACTATACTTGTACAAGTGTAGAATTAGATTTTCGTGAAATTTTATTATTATCCAGGAATACATTTGTAGAACAATCATTTCACAACACTATTCCCAAATTAGGATCATAAGTGGTGATTCTATTTTCTAATGCTTTCCATTGCTTTTTAACCATGTCTTAAAATGGTCATAAGTCTGGACCTTATGCAATTTAAAAGAACAACCATCTGTAAAAAACAGCTATAAGAAATAATTACATGATTCTTATAATTTTTTTCTTAAAGTATGTACTGTTTTACAACTTATCACATTACTTTCTCTATTTTCCTCTTTGTAAATTATAGTTTCCCCAGAAAACTCATTCTTATTTGAATTTTTATATCAACAGACCAATTGCCAGGAAGTGGGAAGTAGGCATGAATCCTAATTCTTTGCTCATCACTTTGCCAATTTAAACACGCAAACTTCAACACCACTAGCTTAAGTATTTCAATACCAAGTAAAATCTGTGTTCACAAACTCCATAAGGAGGTCAAAGAACAGTACTAACATTGAAAATATAATTTCAAGGTAATTTTATCATCGTAAATTACTTTAGGCTGGCTCTAAAGTTTATATTTAATATTATGAAATGTGTGAATGTTTTCTGTGAATGAAATGAAACATTTATTTCTCAGCCTATAAAGTAATTCAATTCCCAATCTATTTAGCACCTCAGACAATGTTAGAGTAGTAAGTTTTGTGTTTCTATAAAAAATACTTAGACCTGAGTATTTATGAAATCAAGAGTTTTCATTTGACTCAGTTCTGTAGCTAGATGATGTAAGCAACACAATGCCACAATTCTGGTGAATGCACTATATGATGATGAAAGAGATGAAGACCCCAACTGATGAACTGAAAAGACCAAGTTCATGGAATAATTTCAGTTCAGAATGAAATTCTCTGAAATATAACTCACTCCATAAAACAGACCTTTGATGATTTCTTTTAGAATTGTACAACAAGGTATAATTATCTTCAATTAGGTAGGCATAACCTTTTAAATGTTTCATTGTCTTCTTGATACACTGGGAACTAACTTTCCAGGACATGAAACTTTGGAGAATATAAAAAGATCATATTCAGGGTATACAATTATTTACTCAACATATTTCCTAGCATCTTTTTCATCTTCTTTTAAAAACTAGTGATTTCTTCCCATTTAAATTGTGTATATACTTCAAGTATGAAAAGAAGAAAGGAAGATACATAAGCTATCCTTCCTCATGCTGCAATCATCCCTCCCACATTTTGAGTGTGAGTGGAAAGTACAACAACTAACTTGGGAAACTATATCACAACTTAAGAATAAGAATACATATAGCTTCCTGCTTGACCAGTCTTCTGGTACGAACCAAACCTACAAATATAATAGAAGAAAAATTTTCCAACCAAAAGAAAGACATACCTATAAACATGCAGGAAGCTTATGAAATACCAATTAGACTATACCAGAAAAGAAAATCCTCTTGTCACATAATAATAATCAAAACACACAAACTTGAGACTCTTATGAAAAAAATAAGATAAAGGATTGCAGTCTGAAGGAAAAATATACCCCACAGGAAGACCAACAGAGTCAACCCTTAGGGCTTTGAGAGACTGAACCACCAACCAGAGAACATACAAGGGCTGGATGAAGGTCTCCCACACATATGTAGCAGAAGTGCAACTTGGTCTTCATGTGGATCCTGAACAACTGGAGTGGGGGCTATCCCAAAAGCTTGTTTCTGGTCACAGGATATATTCTGGCTGTGATCCCGTCACTATCCTCAGTGGGAGAGGATGCTCTCAACCTTGTAAAGACTTGATATACTGGGGGAGAGTGGAGTCATATTCAGTGGGACCCCTGTCTGCTCAGAGGAGAAGGGGACTAAAGAGGATAGGAGGAAGGATTACATGATGGGGGTGCCTGGGAAGGTAGAAGTAATTGGGAGTTAAACTTAATGAGTTAAGAGAAGATAAAGAATACACATAAGTAAAATTATATGGACTCTGCAGACTGGATGTATGATTATATATGTTCAAATAATTACATTTATCCATACAATAACAATTGGAAAATAAAGCAGGCGATGAACTTGTAGGAAAATGGAGGGGATATATAGGAAAGTTTGTGAGAAGGAAAGAGAAGGGGAGAAATTATGTTATTTAATTACAGTCTAACAAATAAATAACGGGAAACATAAATCATGTAATGAATAGTACATGGAAACATTTTGAAAATATGGTGTTGACTGACAACTTATAATTGTAAAATATTTTTTTGGTATAATAGAAACTACATATATAAGATATTTAGAATGGGTCTTATTCAGATATATTAAAATTAAGATTTCACACAATTGTACACATTCGACTTCTTTATTATACTTCATACAAATTATGTTTCATTGAGTCCATTTGTACAGCAAGAAAGGGCTAAATTCAGTAGAGAGGTAGGAAATATGAGTCAATAAAGAAGGAACAACCGACATCTGCATTTGCATCTGAAACTTCCTGAGTTAACGGTTAGAATGTTGAGGTGATTTATCTTTCTAAAACCAATAAATAGTAAAGATAATTCCACACTCACTACCTTTTACAGTTGTTTAGAAGATTTCATATGTTGAACACTTCAGTGGAGAAACAGACCATTTTCAGTCAAGCTAGCTAGTGAACTACATGACACCTAAGGGGTTTCTTTCCTCATTTCTCTTCTCATTTCTATGTTTGCCCTTATTCTCATTTCTCCTTCTCTTATTCCAATTTTGCTGTACTAAAATTCCTGTAATATTTGGAATCAACACATGTAAATACAACAAGATGTTACTATAAAGTCATGGAGGAGGTTGCCAATAACTGAAGGGACAGACATGAACAGAATAGAATCCTGCATAAAGATTATTTAAACTTCATGCACAAACAGCCATCCAGACTGGAACAGTAAGTGAACCACGTGGCCTGAACCAGACCAGGGACAGCTGGTACATGAGCTGCTTAGTGGGAAGCCAGCCAGGAGAAGGAGTTGTGAAAGCTAAACATCAACATGTGGAACAATTCCTGCCAGCCTGGCTGGAGATGGTGCAGGGGGAGGGCAGGAGCAGAGGTATCCTACCAGGCAAAGGTCACGTGTAAGCTTCATATCAAGATCCAGACTTAGTACTTCAAAGATGAGGCCAATCTGGTCTGAGATTATCCTCTTGTAGTTATGCAGAAACTGTTTAAAAACTACCTTTAAGATATCAGAAATTGTGTATCGTTTTAGATGAATAGTGACCTGAGTGTTCCTGTGCAAATGACAAGACACTATTGTTTAAAACATGCTGGTTTTATATTTGAACGTTTTGTTTAGAATTTCATGTATTAGTACAATATTTTGGCTCAGATATTTTGGTCATCCTGATGAGCACTTAGAAACAATGATCATGGAAGAGTGCATGAATTTTGTTTATTGCCTTGCTTGTTCCTTGACTATTTGCATTTATTGTATTGCTAGTCCCTCAACCTAGAACTGATCTGAATACTTGCGTTTAATTCAAATGGTGTAAAAGCAAAAAGGAGGAGGGGGATGGGATAAGGGGTTTTTAAGGAGGGAAAATGGGGAAAGGGAATGGCATATGAAATATAAACAAATAAATATCCAATAAAAAAGAAAAAAATTAGTACAATATTGTCATCATTCTTCCCTCCTTCTCCCATGTAACTTAACTGGTTATCTGTTCACTCCCTCTCAATTTATAACTACACACACACATACACCCACACACACATATATGTATATATAGTATGCATATATGTACATATGTTTATTAAAGTATAGATAGAAAACAGGAATTAAGTATTATATTTCATTTCCTATATGTATATGAAGTATATATGTGATTTACTACAGGAAAGATGATAGATAGATAGATAGATAGATAGATAGATAGATAGATAGATGGAATAGAAAAAATATATTCATCTTGATAAAGATGAATATTTCTCCTGGAGACATTAGTCCAGCATAATTAATTTACTATGCCCCACCAAAGCCACTGGCTCCAGAGATATCTGGACAATGCTAAAAGGAGACTGAATGTTTGTAATTATCCTTAAAGGTGGCATCAGTTCTTGAAAGGTGCTCCAAGAATCATTTACTTATTAGGTTCAGACATAAACACTAAAAAAAAAAAAATTCTAGCTCTTATGCTATCTTATCATGGGTTTTCTCACAAAACCACTTTTAATGCCAGAACCACTGTGTTCTGTACAATGGCTGGTTGCTTTATTCTATCTTAATTTTACCTTTATAAAACATCTGAGGATGTTACTCTAAAAAGAAAACAATCTGACTTTATTTATAATATCCAATATGTAGATGACTATAGTTACTCGTGTGTAAGTAGTGATGCAGATGTTGAACACAACACAGGCTAAAAGAAGTGATAACGTTCTTATTCCAGGTGTCTGTTGGGCTTATACTGATGCCAAATATAACAGACTGACAATTACTATACTATTTAAGAGACTCACCAGTCACTCAAATTCATTAGGATATTAAGCATAGTTCTAAACTCTCTTGTATCTGGCACAGCAAACTGACAGGATGCAAACTCATCTGAAAATTGATCTAACATGTAATTGGAATCTTGTATTAAATTATCTTATTTGATAACATACTGACATAATGCTTCTAAATTTCTTTTGTTCCCCCACAGATACAGTGATATTTTAATGCACATTTTAAAATATCAAGTAAGGGACTCAATATTACCCACTGCCCTATTCATATTATACACATTTCTCTAAAGTGGTACATAAGGTGTTTTTCTAACAAACAAAGATGATAAGGATAAAACCCCCATAATATCCACCCACAAGGGAATATGCACAGATAAGCATCTGTTTGCACACATCCTAATTCCTCTCATAGACATGCAGGATTCCAGATGCTTCTGAAATAGATGCTGAATTACAGGTGAAGGAACAGCTGCCACAGAAGTGGGGAGGCAAACTTTCACAGTTATAGGGAAGAAACTGATGCCAATCTTTTTATAGTTTAAAAATGTCCAGTAAACCTTTTCATTAATAAATTGTGTTTTCTTTTGCATTTCTGTTTTCCAGATAGAAATAACCAAGCTAAGGACTGAAATTTTCTAATCTATATTTGGCAAGATTTCTAACTAAGAAGAATATAGAGACTCAAGTATTCCAGCCAAACAGACTTACATGAAGGCCAACATTATCTTTTAGATCTAGCTCCTGAAAAATGAAACAATTGAGGCTCTAAGTATGTATCCCTCATGAATATCATTTATCTGTTATAACCTAAGGATAAAACTCATCAATATAAAAAAGCAAAAGGAAGATTCTGTAAACTGACTTGATGTAGTCATCAACACAGGAGCTGATATTAAATGTAGGTATTGCATAGTTCAATGACTGCAGTTTGAGTCTTGGATAAAAAAGGGGACTAGATATGAGATTATCTATGTGCACATGCCTGGGCATTACTGTCACCATTGTGTCATTCATATTTCCTCATGGTCATCAAAAACAAAACAAACAAAAAAACAAAGTTGTTGCTAGTTGTAGACTTACAATCTTAAATCAAAAGAGCTTTTCAAACACCATCAGTGATCCAGCATTAGAATAATTCTTCACCGTATTACTATTTTAAAGTTTTTTGTGAAATTCAAACATAAACACCACACCTACATGTCTCTTACCACTCAGCCTCCTCCACCACATCCTGTTTCCCCTTTCACCTATTTAACTACTATTAAATACCTCTTATTTATTGTTACTACTATTGTTAAAATTCACACATACAAATACATACACATATACATACATACATACATACACACATGCATACCTTCTTGGTCTTATTCAGCTTTGTTCTCACATACATGTGTTCATGACAAATCCTTTGGGATTGGCCCATTAGTGTTCAAACTAGTACTTAAAGGAAAATGATTCTCTTTCTCATCAGCCACTGATGAATTGCATAGTTGATCCATAGGCAAAACTTTGGGAAATTTTCCCTGCGTACATTTTCATCTTATCTTATGTTGTCATTATGATCATCTTGTGCAACCAACTGTATAGTGGAGAACCCATGGATGCACGTTCCACTCTCAAGTCTAATAGTCATTATCCGGGAAAAGGCACTCAAGTTCTCTGACTCTTACCGTGTCTCTGCTCCATTTTCCATGATATTCACTGAGCTTTAGGTAAAATATTACATTATAAATGAATTAAGTGGGGTTGAGTACTGCATAGAACATTATTCTCTACATTTGGTCATTATGGACTTTCATAATAACCTCCATCAATTACAGAAAAAGAAACTTTTTTTTTGGAGTGAATACTAAACTTATCTGTGGGAATAAGAATAAATGTTTAAAATACAGGTAGAAATTCCACTAATTTGAAGTAAATCAGAAGCTTCTCTAGGGTTCATACATTCTCCAGACATGTGAAATTAGTTGGGTTTACTTTACCAGGCATGAATTTCCTCCTCTTGAATGGATTTTCATTTCAATAAGTCAGATGTTGGTTACACACAGATTAAAAAAAGTCACTTTTTTATCATAGGGTATATCTCACTTACTAGGCATTGCTGTGGTCTTAGACATTACAGGAATTCCATTCTCTTGAATGGACTTTAATTTCAATAAATCAGATGTTGGTTACACACAGATTAAAAAAAAGTCACTTTTTTGTATATCTTGCTTATTAGGCATTACTGTGGTGTTAGGCATTACAAGTGGTTAGGACTACGCCTTGGTCTTTACATTGGCAGTGTTCAAAGTACTTTCTGACAGTCTGAAGACCAGGCCTCAGGAAGGAAGCTTCAAGGTCAACTCTAACTCATTTGCTTGAGGTCTGCTATTTGAAGTATGTGGTAACTTTAGTCATAGTCTTAGTTCCAAGCTTTGGAAGATAATTAGAATATTTCACCTTACTCCGGTCAGAGTGGCTAAGATTGAGAAAACAATTGGCTCTGAGGTTGGTGAAGATACAGGAAAATGAGAACAATTATTTGATTAGAGGAAAACAAATTGGTATAGACCCTCTGCAAATAACTAGAGAAAACTTCAAAAATTTAAAACTGGATCTACTATATGATACATCTATACCATGCTTTGGAATATTACCAAAGGTCTTGACATCCTATGTCACAGATAGTCAACCACATATGTTGCAGTTCCATTCACAGTAGCTATAATATAGAAATGACCTGAATTTTCCTCAATAATGAATAGATAATGAAAGTGTGATACATACACTTAATAGAATTTCATACAAATGTGAAGAAAACATAAAACATGAAACTTGGAGGTAAATGGAAATGACTAAAATATATCATTTAAGTAGGGGTAGTAAAGAATCAGAAAGACAAACACTGAATGTTCTCCCTTATTTGTCGATCTTAAAACCAAGTCATGAGTATATAACTTGAATTAATTAGTAACCGAAGCTATAGAATGGGATCCTGAAGGAGTGATGAGAAGGAGCTCTGAAAGACAGAAAAGTAATGAATAGTTGCTACAATGTGAGTGGGAGGAATTGAAGAAATGGGGGCAGACTTGAAATTGGGAGAGAGGAGGGAGCAGAAACAAGAAGAGAAGAAGGAGGGCTACATAACTGTAAGAATTTTTGAAAACCCATAAGGAACATTCAGTTTTAAGCAAGTTTAAAATTGATATATAACATAGTACTACATTATTTAGTGGAGTAAACAACATGGAGGAATATTGCTTCCTCAAGAGCTTTGCTTTGACTGAGACAGACCTATTTTTTGTTCTATTTGGATCTTATTTAGTGAATTTTCAGTTCCTCTGAAAGAGAGATTTTTATGTATTAATTAAACAAATATTAAGGCTAAGTAAATAGTCTCAGTCTATAACTGAAGTGATTGGTGCAGCAGTTTTGAGCAATATCTGTTCTGCCAGAAGATGCAGGTTTGACTGTCAGCACTCACATGGCAGCTCACAACCTTTGTAACTCTAGTCCTAAGGTAACTGGTAGGTACTAGGCACATACATGATACACAGATATATATGTAAGAACAGTAGACATATACAAAACAAATAAATGTTTTCTGGAACTGGATTTACAGGAAACTGTTACTGGCTGTATGGTTTCTGGAACATAAACCCTAGAATCTTACAGGAGCATCTCTTAGTCACTGAACCATTTCTTCTGCCTCTGAATTTATAGCTTCAAATACAAGTTGAATTTGGCCAGCCCCGTGAATTATCATTTCATGTTGTGTATAACAAATTGTGTGTGTGTGTGTGTATTATATATATAATGTCAATAGTCTTTTGATGAGTACCCATGATGGTTCCCAAACTTAGCTATTGTGAATAGTTTCATATTGAACATGGACGTGCTTTTTAAGTATAATTTTAGCTGTCAAATGTAAGCAACTTTGACAAGAAAATCTTGGAAGAGTTATAGGAGCAGAAAGAATAGAATCAAAATATATTATATAAAATTTCTAAATAAGCTCTTGCTCCTCTCTTGCTCTCTTGCTCTTGCTTTCCATCCCCCCCCCCGTGCCATTCCCTTTCCCCCTCTCTCTCTACTTGCTCTTGGCCAGCCTCTACTCCTCTACTCTTTCTCTTTGCGTGTCTCTGCCTTTCTCTCCCTCTACTACCCTCTTGACTCACCTCCCCCTCCTCAAAATAAAATCTATTCTCTACTAAAAAAATTTCTGAATAAAAAGAATACAATCAGTAAATGTTTAAAGAAGTATAAAATGAAAATTTCTAATTTAAATGTATTTAATGAATAATATAATCCTTAGATTTTGTGCTAGCATACTATATGTTCTTTTCTTAAGATTTTTAACTTTTGCATTTATTATTTTTATTACATTCATTTTTTATGCATATGTGTTCATGAATCCATATGTATGTACGCTCACATGCATATATGAGTGTGTTTATATATGCTTACCAGTATGTGTGTATGTGTATGACTGTACATGCATTCACATGTGTCATGATGCACCTGCAGAGATAAGATAACAATTTAAAAAAGTCCATTCTTCCACCTCGTGGGTTGAGGGTATCAACTTCAGGTCTAAGTGTGACCCAAAGGCTGCCTCACAGATATTGAATTTTGCAAGCTCCCATGAATTTTCATTTCACATTGCATAAAGCAAATTCTGTAACCAACTATGTCTGTAGGTGATCATGGACATTTTGTAATGCAACTACAAGTAACTCCTTCTGTTTATACATGGAGCTGAAAAATGGTATCCTGTTTTGATTCTAATGGTGATCATGTGATCTTATCTTCATTTTTCTTTTGATGGATCTTGCATTACATCTCAAAAATTATAAGGGAGCCAAAATGGGAAAAGAGCTCTTGGTCTTTCTGCACTCATTTCTTCCTCATTTGTTCTTTGTAGAGAATTTAATTATGAGTTGAACATGCTACTTTTTTACTCCTAAACTCCTTTGATGATCTTGCCTGATAAGAGAAACAGTATAAATATTGACTTATCTTGTAGACTGATTTAATGACAGACTACTTATTTTTAACTATCTTCCATAAGGTAATTCTATCTTCCTAAATACTAATCTGCTTTTCCTGGAAATGTAATTGTCAGAAGGTCTCGTCAAGGTAAACTTTGTGCACAAGCAGTATTTTAGTTTACTGTCACTTGAAGGATAGATGGGGAATCTACTAAAGACTAATTATGCACTGTGCTCAAAATTAATTAAATTGTGTTCAAACAGAAAGTTCCATTACATAAATCTCATGAGTATTTATCACAGGAATGACCTTTGGTTGCATAATTGGAAAATGAAGATACATGTGCAGTGTGTAACTACAATGGTCCAAAGCAATAGAAAATTGACAAAAAATATTTTCTAAAATAAATCTTTTTTCCTTTTGTAAGAACACTAAACATGTAGTTTAACAAACCACACAAAGAGTTTAACAAACTCTTTAACAAATTTTATAATACACACACAATGATCACTAAATCTCTTCAACTTATCTTTCTATTATAACTAAAAATTTATTCTTATTGAACAACCCATTTTTCTTATACCACCAACTCTTTGAAACCTGTTGCCTTTTCTTCTCCTATAAGCATTAGTATAAACCATACACACACACACACACACACACACACACACACATATGTACGTATGTATATATATGTATATATGTATATATATGTATATATATGTTCATTCTCATATACACATGCATGTACACACCCATACATGAACAAATTTTACATATATATATATATATATATATATATAATACATATGTATGTAAACATTCATAAAGTCAAACAATTTTTCTTTTTACCTGTTTTGTGTTCTGAGATACTCATCCCAAGCACCAAGAAGCCAGGACTACACAGTATAAATCATAATGTAATCATAATTTATTACAAGACAGCTGATGAAATGTAGTCCTTGGATAAGCCAAAATCAGTGACTTCATAATTTGGAGTATATTATGGATCAATGAAAACAATGACTTCATCCACATTGAAATTTACCCCACTTATCTCAAGCTACTATTTAACAGCTACACATATTCCCCATAACAGAACTAGTTATAAAGTCAAAGTCTACGCTAAATGATTTTGTCCATCATATACAGGGAAAATATGCAAGAAAACTAGCAAGATATCTTATGGGATATCAAACAGTTTTCGCCCAAGAAAGGTTATTTTATTTTGAACTGAATCTCTATATCTTGCTTACTTTGTTTTGTACAATGACCTTTATATTTCTCCATCTTGCTCCAGGTTGCATGAATTCTTTCTTATACAGATTCCTAATACTCTACTGTGCTTGTTTAATAATTGTAATATTATGTAATATTACCCATTAATCTATCATTGATATTTGGATAGGTTCTATATTAGTAATTGGGAAATTGCTATCAAAAGCATATAAATTGAGTTATATTTTTGAGATTCTAACTTGAATTGGCTAGTACTTTTGTTTTATTTCAAGGAGGATCTTCCTACTCTTTTGTAATCATGTTGCAATATTTTATCCAAAAATATGTAAAGGTTCTAATTTTTTTACAGCCATACCAAAATAAAAAGTCATTAAAAAATGATCATCTGGCCAGGTAGTGGTGTAGCATGCCCGGCACTTGGGAGGCAAGGCCAGGTGGATTTCTGAGTTAGAGGCCAGCCTGGTCTACAGAGTGAATTTCAGGACAGCCAGGCTATACAGAGAAATCCTGTCTCAAAAATCAAAAAACAAAAAACAAACAAAAAAACAAAAAAAACCCACCAATGATCATCTGGATAGATATGAAATTACCTCTCATTATACTATAGATGTGACCTTTTGTTATAATTAATAGTATTGAAATATATTTTCAAATATTCATTGGCCATTTATTTGTATTCATAAGAAATCATATTACAAACAACAAACAGTAAATAGCAACTTGTATAGTTGCATCAAAATAAGTGTGTTCTGTATACAACAAATGAGAAAATATATAGATAAAATAAAATCAGTGGAATGTAAAACAATATCTGCAGTTTCTATATTTGATCAGAGGTTACACTCCAAATTATAAATATCTTTATGACTCAATAACAGAAAAACAATGTGGATGAAAATGAGCAAAGGTCTAGAATCATATTTCTGCATCTTTGTGTGAAAAGGAGAAAAGAATTTTCAAAGCACTATTAAATATTGATGTAAAGTAAAATATAAGAATGTATACAAAATATTTTATTTCTGTTCTTTATAACATTGTCAGTATAGTTAGAAGAACTCATAAGATTAGTCAGATAAAATCATCTGCAGAATTCTAGTTGTCCAGTGCCCTTACTTTTATCATTTTTCTATACCTTCACATAAAGGAACTAGAATATTCTATGGTTGTCAACCTAAGCCAGCATTCATCCTGTATTACCACTGCTTGGATTCTGTACTCATATTCCAGTGCAAGAGAATGATATACATATAATTTTTACTACCAAATATTTTGTTATTATAATACAGTACCCAATATTTGTGAAATTAGAGTGGGCCCAATTATTTTAAATCTAGAGCAAATTTTGTATTGTTATACTCTTAAAGCCTTTTAATATTACACTAAAAATATCTTCTGTATTGGGTGAATAACAGATTTATTTCTAAGCTATCTAAGTGTGTTGTCAAGAATGTATTTGCCATGGCCCTACTCCCATCTCTCCTAATTTGATTTTTCCTCCATCACAACAGGATACCAAACAGCTTTGTCCATATAAAGGAATAGTGCAATTCTATTGAACCTCAAATCCTGAGCTGAATGTTTTCATAGAGAAGAATAGCATGCTCATTTATGTTGTCATCTGAGTCCTACCAGATATTGCCATCAATCAAATCAAAAGCTTAAAGTTTCCCAAGAAACATATCTAAGATATGTTTTGAGTTTGTCCAAGTGCTATTGTATGGAAGAATTCTGCCTGAATTGCTCTTTTGCTTGGCAGCAGCTGACCAATAAAAAATATAAACGGCATTGGATTAAACCTGAGTCTAAGGTTGTGCAATGACATAGACATCACTTACTAACATTGTCATTCCTATCTTGCTAGAAAGAACAGTCTATAAAAAAATATTCTGCATATGAAAATCCTGAAGAAGTTCTTTGGAAGCATCACTTGCCATCAGTATTTCTATCTAGTGAGGATATAGTAATATAAAAATAAATTGTAACAACTGACAGGCTATTCAGCTTCTCTGACTGCACAACCATGTAGTAGAGATACAATAAAAGAAGTTGACGGAAAAAGTGATAGGAAATGGTAGAGTATAACTTGACTTTACTTTCTAATTTATCTTATTGTGCTTTGTATTACAGGATCTGGCAGACTTTGGCTACACAGTTGCACATCTTATTTTTCCTTTTATAATTTATTCTTTTCCCACATATTACAACTCAAGTGAGTTTTCCCTCATTCTCTTCCCCGAGTTTTCCCCAATCCCCATTTTCACCAGGTCCAGTTTTAACTCTATATTCCCTAGAAGTGAGAAGGATTCCCAGAGGGTATCAAACAAATATGGCCTAACAAGGTACAATAAGACTGGGCACATATTCTCACATCAAGGCTGAACAAGGAAACTCAGTATGATGCAAAGGATCCTAAAGGCAGAAAAAGAGTCAGAAACAGCCTCTGCACTCACTGTTAGGGATCCAACAAGAGCACAAAGCTATACAACCATAATATATATGTAGAGGGCCTAGGTCAGACCCCTACAGGCTCCCTGACTTCTGTAAACCAAATGGAGTCCCTGTCAGTTGATTCTGTGGACCATTTTCTTGTTATACCATTATCCTTTTTGTAGCTTCCAATCGTTTCTCCCACTCTTTTTCAGGACTCCCCTAGCACTATAATATTTGGATGTGGGACTCTGCATCTGCTCCTATCATTTCCTTTATGAACTGTCTCTGTTGGTGATTATGCTAGGCTCCAGTCTAAGCATATCCTGGAGGCGTGACAAATTGTATGTAAGTTGTTTTGTGGCTGTATTACTACCAAATCTCTTGAGAACTTGCTTGATTATTGATGATGGCTACTTTAGGATATATTAGTAGAAGACTTCTTATATGTCAACTGTGTATATTTCATGGTGTATCCATTTTAATAGGCTTCTATCTTTCTCCCAAAATACTCCCTAACCACAGTTTTTGTCTGTCTCAGTACTCCCTTCTTCCTATCCACTTCTACCTGATCCCTCTGGTTCCAGTTTCAACCGGCCCCCAGTCCACACACTATATCTATTCTATTTAATCTTTCCATGGGATACATTCCTCTCCCTTGTGCTTTCCTTGTTCCTTAGCCTCTTGGTGTCAGGGGCTAGTAGCATGATTATTTTTTATTGCTAATATTGAGTTCTTAGTAAATACATGCCACGTTTGTCTTTCTGGACCACAGTTAACAGAATTAGGATGATCATTTATAGTTCCATCCATGTGCCAGAATATTTCATAATATCAGCTTTTAACAGCTAAATAAATACTCCCTTATTGGTAAATGTATTTTTTTAAAAAAAAAAATCATTCTTTGTTTAAGGAACATCTAGATCACAACCACATTTTTTGATATTATGAGTAAAGATGTTATAAACATAGATGAGCAAGTGTCCTTATAGTAGGATGCAAAGTCCTTTGGGTATAAGACCCGAAGGGGTAGAGCTGGGTCTTGAAGTAGATTGATTCCTAATTTTCTCTGAATCCACCATACTGGTTTCCAAATTTGCTGTACAAGCTTCCACTTCCACCAGCAATCAAGGACGGTTCCCCTTCCTTTTTCCATATCCCCTTATTCCATATCCATACCAGGATGAGCTATGAATTCTATAGTTCATCTTAGCCATTCTGACCCATAAAAAATGGAATCTCAAAGTCATTTTATCTATATTTCACTGATGACTAAAAATGGTATTTCTTTCTTTCTTTTTTTATTAACTTAGCATTCCAATCAGAAGGCCCCTCCCTCTTTTATTTCGAGTCCCACCCTTAAAAATCTATTCCCCAATTATCCCTTTCTCCTCAGAGAAAAGGAGCACCCCTGGATACTACACCATCCTAAGACAGCTAAATCCAGAAGGACTAGGCATATACTCTCCCACTGAGATTCAACCAGACAATCCAGGTAGGGGAAATGGGATTCAATGGCATTGAACAAAGACAAAGAAAGTCCCCTGCTCTGCTTGTTCAGGTACCCACATGATGATGAATTTGTACATATGTTATAAATGTGTAGAGAATCTAGGTCAGTCTCCTGCATGGTCCCTGTTTGTTGGACGAGTCTCTGTTAGCTCCCGTAGACCCAGGTTAGTTGACTCTATGGGTCTACTTGCAGTGTGCTTGATCTCTCCAGCTCATTCAATCCTATCACCCAGTCTTCAGCAAGACTCCCCTGACTCTGTGTGATATTTGGCTATGGGTCTCTGCATATGCCTTCATCTGCTGCTGGATGAATCATTTCAGGACATAGTTATGCTAGGTTCCTGTCTCCAAGCATAGCTGAGCATCATTAATAGTGTCAAGGATTGACTCTCTCACATGGGATGAGGCTCAAGGTGGGGTAGTCATTGGTTGGCTGTTTACTAAGTCTCTGCTCCATCTTTATACTTACACATCTTGAGGCAAGACACATTTGGGGTTGCAAGTTTTCTGAAGGGATTGACGCCCCCTCCCTCCTTTAGGAGTCATGCCTGACTACAGGAGGTGGCCATTTCAGTCTCTATATACCACTCTGGTAGGAATCTCTGCTAGAGTCCCACCATAGATTCACTATATCTCCTCCTATCTCAGGCATCAAGGTTGTCAACAGAGATGCCCTCTACCCATTTCCATTTCCAGTCCTAGTCCTCACCTGCACAAAGTCTCCCTACCCCTGACAATTATCGCCTTTCTCTTCCCTACCTCCTCTCCTACTGTGCTCCTTCTCTCCATCCACCTTCAATGACTAGTTTTCCCTTCTAAGTAAGAGTCAGATATCATCCCTCAGGATCTCCTTACTACACAGTTTGTTGTTGTTGTTGTTGTTGTTAAGGGTGGGGATTGGATAGTAGCATGGTCATTCTACACTTTACGACTAATGTCCAGTCTTTCTGGCTCTAGGTTACCTCACTTATGATGACATTCTCAAGTTCTAGCCATCTGCCTGAAAAATTCATAATATCTTTGTTTTTAATAGCTGAATAGTATTTCATTGTGTAGAGGTACCACATTTTATTTATCCATTCTTCAGTAGAGGGACATCTAGGTTTTTCCAGTTTCTGGCTATTAGGAATAAAGCTTCTATAAAGCAAATGTCTCAAATGGACAAGAAGCAGTTAAACAAATGTTCAAGTACTTAGCCATTAGGGAAATGCAAATCAAAACAACTCTGAGATTCCACCAATCAGAATGTCTAAGATAAGAAACTCAAGTGATAACACAGGCTGGGGAAAATGTGGAGTAAGGGGAACACTCCTCCATTGCTGATGGGAATGCAAACTTGTACAAACACTTTGGATATCAATTTGACAGTTTCATAGAAAACTAAGAATAATTCTACCTCACCTTCCAGCTATACAACCCCTGGGCATGTATTAAAAAGCTGCCTCACTATACCACAAAGACACTTCCTCAACTCTGTTCAAAGCAGCTTTATTCTATAAGCATTTCTTTAAGTGTTTCATGGCCATTAGACAATCTTGTATTACAAATACTCTGGTTAGATCTGTACCCACATTTTATTTTATTTGATGTTTTTGTTGGATACTTTATTTACATTTTGAATGTTATCCCTTTCTCCGTTCACTGCCAGCACCCACCCCCTATACTATACCCTTCTACTGCATCTCTGAGGGTGTTCCCCCACTCACCCAACCACTCCTGCTTCCCCACCCTCGAATTCATCTACACTGGGGCATCAAACCTTCGTAGGACCAAGGGACTCTCCATCCATTGATACCCAACAAGGCCATCCTCTGCTACATATGCGGCTGGAACCATGGGTTCCTCCATGTGTACTCCTTGGTTGGTGGTTTTGTCCCTGGGAGATCTTGGGAGTCTGGTTGATTGATATTATTGTTCTTCCTGTGAGGTTACAAAGGACTCTTTCAATCCTTCCTCTAAGTCCTCCATTGGGTACTCCTATGGGAACCTCATGCACAGTCTAATGGTTGGCTGTGAGCATCTCCTCTGTATTTGTCAGGCTCTAGAAGAGCCCTTCAGGAGACACCTGTGACAGGCTCCTTTTAGCATGCACTTCTTGGCATCTACAAGAGTGTCTGGTGTTGGTGACTTTATATGGGATGTATCCTCAGATGGGGTAGTCTTTGGAAGGCCTTTCCTTCAGTCTCTTCTGCACACTTTGTTTACCTATTTGATCCTGTGAGGATTTTTTCCCCTTTCTAAGAAGAACAGAAGCATCAGCATTTTGGTCTTCATTCTTCTTGAGCTTTATGTGGTCTGTGAATTGTATCTTGGGTATTCTGAATATTTGGGCTAATATCCAATTATCAGTGAGTGCATACCATGTGTGTTCTTTTGTGACTGAGTTACCTCACTCTGGATGGGTATTTTATAATTCCATCCATTAGCTTAAGAATTTCATGAATTCATTGTTTTTAATAGCTTATTAGAACTCCGTTGTTTAAATGTACCATATTTTCTGTATCTATTTCTTTGTTGAAGGACATGTGGGCACTTTCTAGCTTCTGGCTATTATATATAAGGCTGCTATGAACATAGTGGAGCATGTATCCTTGTTGTTGGTTGGAGAATCTTTTGGGTGTATGCCCAGTAGTAGTATAGCTGGATCCTCAAGTAATAGTATGCCCAATTTTCTGAGGAACCTTCAGACTGATTTGCAGAATGGTTGTAAAAGCTTGCAATCCCACCAACAATGAAGGAGTGTTCCTCTTTCTCCACATCCATGTCAGCATTTGTTGTCATCTTTATTTTTGAACTTAGCCATTCTGACTGGTGTGAGGTATAATGTCAGGGTTGTTTCGATTTGCATTTCCCTGATGACTAAAGATATTGAACATTTCTTTAGGTGATTCTTTGCCATTCCATATTATTCAGTTAAGAATTCGTTTTTTAGCTGTATACCCCATTTTTAATATAGTTATTTGATTCTCTGGAGTCTAATTTCTTGAGTTCTTTGTATATATGGTGTATTAGACTTTATCATATGTAAGATTGGTAAAGATCTTTTCTCAATCTGTTGGTTGTCATTTTGTCCTATTGACAGTATCCCTTGCCTTACAGAAACTTTGCAATTTTATGAAGTTTCATTTTGTCGATTCTTGATGTTAGAGCATAAGTCATTCGTGTTCTGTTCAGGAACTTTTCCCCTGTACGCAAGTATTCAAGGTTCTTCCCCACCTTCTCTTCTATTAGTTTCAGTGTGTCTGGTTTTATGTGAAGGTCCTTTATCCACTTGGACTTGAGCTTTGTACAAGGAGATAAGAATGGGTTGATTTGCATTCTGCTACATGTGGACCTCCAGTTATGCCACCACCATTTGTCCATTTGTTGAAAGGCTGTCTTTTTTTCCACTGGATAATTTTAGCTCCTTTATCAAAGATTAAGTGATCATAGGTGCATGGGTTCATTTCTGGGTCTTCAATTCTTGATCTTCCTGCCTGTCACTGTACCAATACCATGCAGTTTTTATCACTATTGCTCTGAAATACAATTTGAGGTCAGGGATGGTGATTCCCCCAGAAATTATTTTATTGTTGAGAATAGTATTTGCTCTCCTGGTTTTTCTGTTATTCCAAATGAATTTTAGAATTTCTCTTTCTAACTCTGTGAAGAAATGAGTTGGAATTTTGATGGGTATTGCATTGAATGTGTAGATTGCTTTTGGCAAGACGGCCATTTTTACTATATTAATCCTGCCAATCCATGATCATGGGAGATCTTTCCATCATCTGAGATCATCTTTGATTTGTTTTTTCAGAGACTTGAAATTCTTGTCATACAGATCTTTCACTTGCTTGGTTAGAATACACCAAGGTGTTTTTATATTATTTGTGATTATTGTGAAAGGTGTTGTTTCTCTAATTTCTTTCTCATCCTGTTTATCCTTTGAGTATATAAAGGCTACTGATCTGTTTGAGTTAAATTATATCCAACCACTTTGCAGCAGTTGTTTAGAAAGTTTAGGAGTTCTCTGGTGAAATTTTTGGGGTCTCATAAGTATACTATCATATCATCTGCAAATAGTGATATTTTTACTTCTTCCTTTCCAATTTGTGTCTCTTTCACCTCCTTTTGTTGTCTAATTGCTCTAGCTAGAACTTCAAGTACAACACTAAATAGATATGGAGAGAGTGGGCAGTCTTGCTTAGGCCCTGGTTTTAATGAAATTACTTCAAGTTTCCATTTTGTTTGCTGTTGGCCAATGGTTTGCTGTATACTGCTTTTACTATGTTTAGGTATGGGTCTTGAATTCCTGATCTTTCCAAGACTTTTAAAATGAAGGGATTATGAATTTTGTCAAATGATTTCTCAGCATCTAATGAAAGAATCATGTGGTATTTTTGCTTTGAGTTTGTTTATGTACTGTATTACGTTGTTGGATTTCCATATATGGAACTATCCCTGAATACTTGGGATGAAGCCTACTTGATCATGGTGAAAGATTGTGTTGATGTGTTCTTGAATTTTGTTTGCAAGAATTTTATTAATTTTGCATAGATGTCCATAAGGGAAATTGGTCTGAAGTCCTCTTTCACTTTTTAAATAATTGTTTTATTTAGTTTGTTGGTAACTAGTTTCATGAGATATTAATTTATTTCTGAATATTAGCACTCATTCTCTGGGCTGCTGTTTTATCCCATTGATACTGCCTTTTACCTTGCATTAGTTTTTCAGATTCATTAGGTTCTAACTACTAATTTTTGATTATTGCATGGACTGTTGATATTCTGTTCAGGATGTTGTCTCCTGTGCCAATGTATTCAAAGCTATTCCCTGTTTGGTTTTCTATCAGATTCAGTGTATCTGGATTCATGGTGAGGTCTGTTACATTGAGTTTTGTGCAGGGTGACAGATATGAATCTATTTGCATTCTTCTGTATACCAATATTCAGTTAGCCCAGCAGCACCTGTTTTAGATGTTTTCTTTTTTTCACTCTATATTTCTGGTTTCTTTATCAAAGATCCTATGTCCAAAAGTGTGTGAACTAATATCTGAATCTTCCACTTGATTCCATTGAATAGTCTCTCTATTTTCATGACTATACCACAGTTTTTATAATGATTGTTCTGTAGTATAGCTTCAAATTAGTAACAGTAAAGTATCTGGATGTTCTCTTACTTTATAAGATTGCTTTAGCTATCCTTGTTTTTTTTTTTTTTTCAAATGAAATTGAATATTGATTGTTTTCCAAAGTCTATAAAATATTTTGTTGGAATTTTGGTGAAGATTGTATTGAATCTTTTAATTGTTTTTGGTAGCTTGGCCATTTTTATTATGTTGATCCTACTACTCAATGAGCTTGAGACATCTTTCCATGTTTTGATATCTTCTTTGATTTCCTTCTTCAAAAACTTGAAGTTTTCATCATACAGATATTTCACTTGCTTTGTTGGGGTAACTTTGTTAGTGTTATCCTGAGTATGTTATGTTTTTGGGGGGTATTGAGAAGGATGTTGTTTCCTGGTTTGTTTCTTGGACTATTTGCCCTTTGTTTATAAAAGGGCTACTAATTTTTTTTCAACAGTGCTTAATTGTTTTATTTATAATGTATTTTGTTGTCTTGAGGATAGAACCCAGGGCCTTGCACATGCCTGGCAAGTACATCTGTACTGAACTCCACCCACAATCCTACATTTTAGTGAAAGATAGTTTGTTTCATCATATATTTCTCTTTTCTGAATATTTTATTTATTTACAATTCAGATGCCCTTTCCCCATCTCCCCTCCCTCGAGGCCCCCTAAACCATCTCCCCTCCTCCTTTTGGCTTTTATAAGATTTTAATTACAGGCGAGAATTAATGTCAGTTCTAGGTTAAGGAACTGGCAATACAATAGATACAAATAGTCAAGGAACAAGCAACACAGTAAACACAAATAGTCAAAGAACAACCAAGGCAATAAACAAAGTTCCATGAATACTCCCATGATCACTATTCCTAAAGGCTTATCAGGATGATCAAAATATCCTTTCCTACTTCCCTGTCTAAGCTCAAAGTCATTTTAATGTCTGAATCCTACTTCCTTGTTCTAGCTTAAGATAGATTCCTGCCTAAAAATTACTTCTGTGTTCAAGCTTAATGTCAGATACCTGCCTGAAGCCCATTTCCTTGTCCTTGGCCAATGTCATATTCCTGTTAAGCAGCCTATTTCCTTGTCCTTGGCCTATGTCTGATTCTTGAAAAACAACCCCAAAAGTTCTCTGCCTCTCCCCCTTTTCTTATTTCATTAACAAGACTGAACCTGTCTTAGGTCATTCTGAAAAGAATGCCTTTCTTATTCGTCATGGAATATGCATTATCAAAAGTAATGCACTTCTTTCTTAGGTTGGTAAGGCTCTAAGAATCTTACCTGTCCTTTGCCTGCCAGCCTGCAAATTTAATAACTCTGGGTTGGTGTCTATTTTCAGGTTCAAACCATGTACTTTGGCTCCCAACATGTTGACGTTGTTAAAGACAAGCTTTAACAGGATGGGTAGGAATAAAAGTATTCCAAGGACAAAAAGAGCTAGCATGATCAAGCTATATATGCCATTTTTGAAGCTTGACCAAAATAGATATACTGACCTCAGGCCACGGTTAATTTTATGATCAGTATCTTCTGCATTAACACTCAACAAAGGACCATTCTTTAAATTCATCAGCTCACTATGCAAAGTTAAAACATCAAGAGAGGAGTTAGAATTATGCCAAATACACTGGAAGTGTCTTTACACTTTTTTTGTAATTATAATGACTACCACTGTAAATTTTAAACTAACAGGAATCCAATGGTATTTTACATGACACTTGACATGGCACCTTACTATTAAACTCTGAATCTCCTTCCAATAAATAGGATGCCTATCTAAATCTTTGTGTATTTTCTATGCATTAGTAACATTTTTTTTTTTGCTAAATGATTAACAAAAGTAGCTGTCTTAACTTCTTGTGTAATAGCAATTGCAGAAACAGTGGTGCTAGCAATTAATGTAGTTAAAGCTGTTATACCAGCAATAATCAAGCTCACTCACTACCCTTTTGTTTCTGCTTAAATCCTGACTCACTTCTAGTACTTTCAAGCTTTTTTTTTTTTTTCAAATACCAAGGTTCTGTAGTACTCAGGGCAATATAACAAAAGCTGGCTGATAGACTTCCATAACAGACATGCCAGGTTTCAACACACTAACACAGTTAGAAATTGTACAATCAACTTACATTACATACTGTAGAAGAAGAAAAAAAGTATTTTTAACTTGACAGTTAAAAGAGCCTTAAAACATGTACTAACACTTGTTTGAAATCCAGATCCTGTTTCAACTTTATCTATTGCTAACATAACATCATAGAGAACTGCAGCTAACTTCCAAATATCTCTCTGAAAATGTCCAGAACCAGCCTTCCAAATGAAATCTGTTATTTCCAATATTTGGATTCATTTCTAGAGCAGTCCATGATTGAATCTTAATAACTGGTCACATTTAAGAAAAATACAACTATCATTATAACTTCTTTTTTTGATTTTCTGTTCTGCAAGGTCTAAAATCTCGAAGCAAGACATCTTGTCCCAACTGGGGAATCGATAAGGAAGGATGGGTTGGGAACATGTGTCCAATACAGCTTCCCAGTCACCATTGTCAGGGTACTCAGCAAGCTCACAGGTCAGCAACATTATTTATCCTGGCATCAGCATGTCTTACTCTTCACTCTGGCAGCCACCATGCTTCTTCAGCATCCTGCAGAAAAAAACACAAACATGCCCTCTTTACATAACCACTTCGCTGATTGTGGTTATCAACTGCAACTGTTGTCCAGAGTAATATTTGTAGTCACTTATGTATACTATCATACCATGTGTTAACAGCTATAATTTGATTTCTTCCTTCCCACTTTTAATCCCCTTGATCTCTGTTAGTTTCCTTATTGCTCTTGCTAGAACTTCAAGTACTATATTGAATAAATATGGGAAAAATAGATAGCTTTGTCTTGTTCCCGTTTTTACTGACATTATTTTGGGTTTTTCTCCATTTAAGATAATGATGAATATAGGCTTGCTGCAAATTGTTTTTATTATGCTTAAGTATGACCTTTGTATCACTAATCTCTCTCCAAGACTTTTATCAAGAAGGGGTGGATCATCTGTATGTGTTTGATTCTTTCAAGTTGTTTATTTGGAGAACTACATTGACAGATATTTCTATAATGAACTATCCCTGCATCATTAGGATGAAACCTACTTCATCATGGTAGATTTTTTTTATGTGTTTTGGATTAGATTTTTATATTTAATTAAGAATTTTTGCATCAGTATTTATGAATTAAATTGGTATGAAATTCTTTTTCTTCATTGAGTTTTTGTGTGGTTTAGATATCAGGGTGACTGTGGCCTCATAAAATGAATTTGGCATTCTTTGTTCTATTTCTATTTTGTGGAATGATTTTATAAGTATTGATATTAACTCTTTTTTGAAAATCAGGTAGAAATTTGTGCAAAAATCTTCTGGCCCTGGGCTCTTTTTGTGTGGGAGTTTAAAATGACTACCTCTATTTCCTTGTGTGTTGCAGGTCTATTTCACTTGTTAATTAGATCTCGATTTCACTTTAGTAAGTGGTATTTATCTAGAAAAGCATTTGTTGGTTTTCCAGTTTTGTGTAGTACAGGTTTTTAAAGTTTGATCTAATGATTCTTTTAATTCCATCGATTTTGCTGTTTTGTCACCCTTTTTGTCCAAATTTTGCTAATTTGGATATACTTCCTCTGTCTTTTAGTTAATTTGGATAGCTGTTTGGTATCTTGCTGATTGTCCCAAAGAACCAAATCTTTGTTTCATTAATTCTCTGTTTCTATTTTATTGATTTCAGCCTCAGTTTTATTATTTCTTGCTATATACCCCTCATTGGTGTATTTGCTTCTTTTTGTTCTCAGTTTTCAGGTTTGCTTTTGTATTGCTCTTGTTATATCAATCCAATATTTTAATGAAGGCACACATTGCTATGAAATTTCTTCTTAGCACAGATTTCATTGTGTTCCATAAGTTTGGTTAGTTTTGCATTCCTTTTCATTGAATTCTAGGAAGTCTTTCTTTCTTTCTTTCTTTCTTTCTTTCTTTCTTTCTTTCTTTCTTTCTTTCTTTCTCTCTTTCTAACAAAATCCAGTCATCTTTTAGCATAGAGTTTTTTGGTTTCCATGAGTTTATAGGCTTTCTGTTGCTCCTGATGTTGAAATCCAACTTTAAAACTTAGCAGTTTGAAAGGATGCAGAGGATTGTTTCAATTTCATTTTATTTATTTATTTATTCATATATTTATTAGAATCTCTTGAGATTTGCTTTGTGATGAGTATGTGGTTAGTTTTGGGTGGATATTATTGCATGAGGTGCTGAGAAGAAGGTTTATTCTTTTGTGTTTCAGTGAAACTTTCTGAAGATATCTATTAGGTTCCTTTGATTCATAACATGTTAGTTTCATTATTTCTAATTAATTTATTTCTGGGTGATTTGTACATTAATGAGAATCTGATATGGTGGTCTCCCACTATCAATATGTGAGGGTCAACATGTGATTTAACCTTTAGTAGTGTTTGGTTTATAAAGTGGATTCCCTTGCATTGGGGTCATATATATTGAGAAGTAAAATATCATCTTGGTGGAATTGTATTTTTATGAAAATGACAGATTCTTTTCCATCTCTTTTTCTTAATTTTGTTTTGAACCTTATTTTGTTTCCCTTCCTTGGGATTTTCTGGTGGGAGATTATTTATTTCCTGTGTTTTCATGGGTGTAGTTGACCTCCTTGGTTGGAGTTTTCTTCCAGTATTGCTTGTGGGGCTGGATTTTCCAATATGTATTACTTAAATTTGACTTTTATGGAATGTTGTGTTTATTTCATTTATGCTGACTGCACGTTTTGGAGAGTATAGAAGCCTGGGCTGGCATTTGTGGTCTCTTAAAATCTATAGCACATCTGGCCAGGCCTTTCAAGCTTTTAAAGTATCAATTGAGAATTTAAGTATAATTGTATTAGGTCTCATTTTGTATGTTACTTGACTTTTTCTTGTTGAAACTTTTAATATTTCTTTGGTTTTCTATGTGTTTACTGTTTTGATTACAATGTGGCAAGAAGACTTTTCTTTTCTGCTCCAATCTATTTTGTGTTCTATAGGCATCTTTTAGCTTTATAGCCACATCCTTCTTTAGGTAACAAAATTTGATGATTTTTTTTTTTGCTTTTCTTTTTGTTTTTTTAAATTATTTTATTTATTTACATTTCAAATGTTACCCCCTTCTTAGCCTCCCATTTCAGAGTTCTTCACCCCATCCTCCTTCCCCTTTGATTCTGAGAGGATGCTCTCCCTACACCTTAATCCACACCCACACACACCCAAACTTCACACCCACCTCCCACACCCACTCACCTCTACCTCATGCCCTCAGCATTCCCCTTCTCTGGGGCAACATGTCTCTACAGAATTGGGCATATCTTCTCCCACTGAGGTCAGACAAGGCAAACTTCTGCTACATGTTTGTCGGGGGCCACAGACTAGCATGTGTATGCTATTTGGTTCGTGGCTTGGAGGGTTCCATGTTAGTTGAAACATTTGTTCTTCTTATGAGATTGCCATCCACTTCAGCTACTTCAATCCCTTCCCTAACTTTTCCATAGGAATCTGAGACTTCAGCCCAATGCTTGGCTCTAAGTATCTGCATCTATCTCAGTACCGTCATCTATCTAAGTATCTACCTCCCATGATTATTTTGTTCCCCCTTCTAAGTGGTATTAAGACATCCTCCATAGGTGTTCCTCCTTGTTAAACTTCTTAGGGTCTGTGAGTTGTATCATGAATATTCTGTAATTTTTGGCTAATAACCAATTATCAGTGAGTCTATACCTTGCATGTCCTTTTGGGACTGGGTTACCTCACTCAGGATGATATTTTCTAGTACCATCAATTTGCCTATAAAATTCATAATATTCTTATTTTTAATAGCTGAATATTATTCCGTTGTCTGAATGAACCACGTGGGAAAGAAGTCAATGTATCATTATCTGTGGATGATATAATAGTATACATAAGCGACACCAAAATTCTACCAGAGAACTCTTACAGCTTATAAACAACTGCAGCAAAGTGGCTGGATATAAAACTAACTCAAAAATAATCAGTAACCTCCCTCTATGCAGATGATAAATAGTCTGAGAAAGAAATTAGGGAAACAACCTTCACTGTAGCAACAAATAATATAAAATATCTTCCTGTAGCTCTAATCAAACAAATGAAAGACCTGTATGACAAGATATTCTATGATTAAAAAAAAAAAACCAACATTATCTGGTTCTTTGAGCTGGGATTCTTCTCCTTGTTCTATTCCTATTATTTTTTCAGTTTGTTTTTTTCATAGTGTCCCAGATTTTCTGGATGTTTTGTGTCAGGAATTTTTTTTTAGATTTAACATTTTCTTTGACTGGTATATTTATGTATTCTATGGTATCTTCAACACCTAAGATTTTCTCTTCCATATCTTGTATTCAGTTGGTGATACTTCCATCTGAAGTTCCTATTTGCCTACCTAAAATTTCCATTTCAAGAATTTCCTCAGTTTAGGTTTTCCTTATTGCTTTTGTTTCCATTTCCTGGTGTTGAACAATTTTATTTGTTTCCTTCAAGTATTTGTTTGTTTTCCTTTCTCTCTCTCTCTCTCTCTCTCTCTCTCTCTCTCTCTCTCTCTCTCT
>NW_021620899.1:2321757-2435657 GCF_004785775.1 Grammomys surdaster | reverse complement strand
TCTCTCTCTCTCTCTCTCTCTCTCTCTCTCTCTCTCTCTCTCTCTCTCTCTTTCTCTCTCTTCCTCTCTTTATGGGCATTTATAAGGGGTCTGTTGATTTTTCCTCTAATTTTTCTTTGTTCTTTCCAGGATTTCCTTAAGAGATTTATTTTCTTTTGAGGAAGTCTACATCTTCATAAAGTTGATTTTTAAGATTGTTCTATTGTGTTTCACCTGGGTTAGATTATTAACAGCCTGTCATAGTGTAATATCTGGGTCTTTTTGGTGAAATGTTGCACTGGCTATTATTGACTGTGCTTTTTTGCTGGCATCTAGGCATCTGGAATTGGAGTGATTAAAGATCTAGGTGCCAATTCTCAAGTTTGTCTTCTTTGGATGTGTGTTTTTTTTCTTTAGTTTGTTTGTTTCTCTCTGTTATTCTAGCTATAATGGCCTGGTGTTGAATAAAGGGTCTCTACCTGAGTTGTGGGCTAGATCTCCAGTAGCCTCGAAGGCCTTTGGCCCAGCAGGGTGTTTCCACCGAAGCTGATAGCTGCAGTTATATCAGTGTTTATGGCTTGGTTATGTAATCTTGCTGGTATTCTTTTGGGGTTCAAGATGCTTGTATGGTTTCTAGAGGGGTAGGCGGCTTTTTGCCTGTTTATTCAGGAAGTTTGTCTGGCCTCTAGTGCAATAAGAGGCTTCCATCATAGGTATGAATCATGATATGGTGACAGGAGAGACATAACAGCTGGGGTTATGTTTAGCAGGTGGTGTGCAGGCAGGGCAGGGTTTGAAAGTGAAAGGAGGTTGACTTACTAGGAATTCAGGGAGGTGACCTGGCCTCTCATGGTGTAGGAAGATTCACTTGAGATGTGAACCAGGATATGGTCATAGTTGCACAGCTTATCTGACTGAATAACTTCAGTAAGTCACTCCTCTGCTGTTATAGCATTCATTTTGAGTGTAATCTGGACTTTATCTTATTATAAGAAGAATGTAGTTACTCAAGATATGATTTCCATTCTTAGCCACCTACAGATTCCTCAAACTGTTAGATCCAGATATCTGTTCTCCTTATCTTTGCCTACTGGCCATTTATAACAGAAATATTAGATGTTGTCTATTTGATTTCATCAATAACCTCTATATCTTTATCTACTGCACTGTTACAGCACCAGTGATAACTGTCAGTCATACAAATATCTGAGTTCTTGCCTGAATAACACTGATTCAACAATGAGAATTTTCTGTAGAAAACGTGTTTCCATATACAGAAAGTTTTTGCCCTTTGTAAGGTGTATTGCCCTCCATTCTCTGCATTCTATACACAATAAATAATACCAACACACATGCTTCTGCATAGCTGAAGGCTGAACTTGTACAACAAATAAGAATATGGTTAAGTGATACAAAATATCAGATTGTTGAAGGGCCCAAGACCTGGAGTCTGCACATAGTCCCTGGGACCCTCCCCACAAGTCTATTCTTATTGGTGAATAGATATACCAACAGACAATAGCTGGCCAGAATAGACATAGATGGGGTTAAGGGAGAAGAAAGAAGGAGCCACAGTGGAAGAGGAAGAATGTGCAGGAAAGAGAGAGAGCTTCCATGGGGGTAGGAATAAAGAAAATATGACCCTGTGGGCTGGCCAGTTGGAGTTAAGAGCAGTGCGGATGAAACACAGGAAATTGTAAATAATAATTCAGTGTTATCAACAGGATAAGAGATTCTAACAACATGTAGAGTGGACAGCTGCCTAGCAATTGTGTTGCCTAAGAAATGTTTAAAAATATAAGGTTGAATGTATCTTCCATTCAGGAACATAAATGGTAAAAGGCATGGAAGAAATCACATGCTGGGATTATTTATTGATTTTTTTTACTACATGTATAGTTTTGTTTGTGTCTTTTTGGGGGGAAGACTGCACAGTGGAGTGAGTGAAATTAACAATAGAGTGGAAAACATTGCAAAGATCCCAAAATGAAAACTACAAATATCTTTGACATAAAATACATAATTTTAATTTAAAAGAAGGTATTTTGTTTCATTTTCTTTGTATTTGTAATTTTGTTGTTGTATTAGAATTTTATTTATTTTTGAAGAAATAATTCAAGTTGGATGGACAAGGACAGGGGAGTATCTGAAATGACCTGGGAGAGAATAAGAATATTATCAAAATGTATTTAAAGTTGAAATTATTTTAAATAATAAAAATGATAAAATGTGAAGGGTAGGAGTGGTATCTCTGATATGCAGTACAAAATTAAATGTTAAAAATAATTCAACCAATTACACTGCAAAATGAATTGAAATGTATGGTAAATCATATATATATTTAATATATTATATATATTAAATATAACACATAATTTATAATTAGTATGTATAATATATAATATATTATACATAATATAATACATATAAATAATATATATTTATTGGTGGGGGCATATCATGTGTTATGATATTCTACTGCTTTCTCTGGGTCTCACCTGAGTGATACACATGGACCTATCTTTTCAGACAGGGCTTTTCTGAATGGTGGTTACATTGGTGGGCAAAACTTAGAAATGAGTTACATAGGAGACTAGGGATAAGAGCCCCAGTATAAATCAGTTTCCTTTTGGAGGATGCCTAGGGACAAATGGGAATTTAGATATACACCATCCAATGAGAACAAACCAAACCACTTCTCCTTGAAAATATATTAGAAGCTCTAGAATGTACTGACTTTTTCCAAAGACCTCAAGACAAAACGAGAGGGACTTACCACCATAGGACCTTTATACACATCCACAAAAGAAAATAAACGTAAAACAAATTGCATTGATGTCAGCCATTTAGAAATTTATACTTCCTATCAAATGGGCCAGAGTCAAACATTTTTATTAAATTATTTGTCACTTATCATGCAAGAGTACTTAATTGAATATTAAAGTTTATTTTGAAGTTTATTAAAGGAAACTATTGTCAGAGAATGGAGGACCAGAAAAACATCACTCCTCTGACATATTTTCTTAAGAATTGTCCACTTGTTGTCTAATGATTCTGTTGGGAACATTTGGACTCAGCTTGGCTGATTGAGATTTTTAGATACAATATTTAAGTGGTACTGATTTATTTCACTTTCTTTGTTTTTGTCACTTAGGTCTGAGCCAACAATTTGGATCAACTCCATTTAAAATTAAGATTCCTTTACACTCTCCTGCTTTTATCAGCCTCAGAGTGAGATCTCAACAGAATGTCTAATCCTCAGATGGCTTAGGGTTTACCACTCTGCCTCACACACTTAAGTCCACAAGTAGAAAGAATTTGATGTAGAAGGTGACTGCTTTACCAAGCAAACAAGAGGAAAGCAAGTGATTTTATCAAGGAATGTAGAAATGGTTTCTTCATAAAGTCAACACACTAGAAGGAATCACTGTACTCTCCACAGTAACATTCCAGAATTCACATTTTACAAAAGAATGTTTACTTCAGAATACAAGCTCCACATTTTGTACAAAATACAGTCACTAGCACAACGCAGGAGGTTAAAAAGGCTGTGCTGCTCTAATAGTGTAATTTGTTTCTTGGCCATTAAATGAGAATGCTGGGATTTTAATTCCACTATTTGGTTTCCAACATCTACTATAATTAATTTTCTCTTATTTTGTTGCTATAGAGTCAAATGGAAACTAATGATGTGGAACCCAGTGTTGTCAAGGCTGTGATGAGCTCCATCTACGAGGTGGGGAAGCGCCTCCATCTGACAACATGGCAGATGACTCCTGTGTTCTCTAGCAGTGCCTGGATCCTATGCCTTTTGGCAATGTTCTGCTTGAATTAGACCACCTAGGGATTGCAGTTTCCAACAAAAGCTGATTTAAATCTTTCCTTTGCTTGCATCTGTGCTTCTTTGTGAGCTCACAATATACCAATAAGCTTTGAGTCTATGCCTTTTATCTAGATTATTGGGAATAATCAACAAGGAACACTTTAGTCAGTGGGTCAATGAGTCTTTGTACCAACATATCTACATAAGATAAAGTATTTTTAAAATAATATAAAACCTCAATTTCTAGATACTATATATTTTCATTGATGAAAAGATTAAGAAACATTTCTGTTCTTAAATTTTTAAATGTTATTTAATTTCTCAGCAGACAGAAAAGAATTTAAATGACTTAATTCTTATACTTTCATTGACTATAGCAAATACAAACTTTCTTATAATGTAAAAATAAGAGTATTTAAGACTATGATTCATGTACTGCGGGGAAAATCACAGAATAGAATTCAGTGAATCAATGAAGCTCTTTTGCCAATGATATATATATAGTTGACAGTAAAGACAGCATTAAAAATACAACTTTATGGAAAATACATACCACAAAGAGAAAATTGTATATATACAAAAATTATTTCCCTAAGAGTTTGAAAATCTCAAAGATTAAGAATATTGTGAAAATATCATTTGAAATTATAACATCAGTCTTAAAGATGACCATATTGTGGAAATTATAGTTGAAAAGTATATGAAGTATGATTTACAGTTTGCTGTGTTAAAATGATGAAGAAGATGGGAGAAAACTGTTCAAGTTCAAGAAGAAAATCTTGCCAGAGAGAAGAGCTTGAAAAGCTATCATTTTGGAGAAAAAAAAACTACAAGTGAACTACATAAGAAAAGAGCAAACTAGAGACAAAAGAACAGTATCAACTGAGAAGGAAGCAAGGCTTTCAGAGGAGGGCTTCAATATGTCTTTCTAAAAGAATCTGAAAGATGTTTGAACTTTATTCTAAACATGATGGAAAGATTTGACAGTGTTTTAGATAGATAAGTCAAAAGAGCACATTCAAAACTTACTAAAGTCATTCAGTGAGTTCACAGAAATATTTGGAAGAAACTGCCTTGCTAACATAAAGGGGAGTTATACAATCTGTGCAATATTATCCACAGGAAAAGGTAAGGAGTTTCAGCAGAGCAATAGTACTAGGATAGAGAGAGTATGCACTCAGATATATAGGATCTTGAGGTGCTTGCTCACTTGACATGGATGGATAGGCTGTTTTCCCATCCTATATTCCTTGGAAAAATATAACCTGAGGAGGATTTCTGTAGCCATTTCTTAAAGATTGAAACATTGCATCCTACAGGGAAGTTCTTTAAAATTGAAAATAACCAACACAATATGCCTTAGGAAGTCACCAAAACTACCTAGATTTTTTTAGGCCTCTCCCTTCCAAAAGTAAAAGACAATAACTGCTAAGAGTCACTGTCAAATAAAGCAAATTGCAAAGAAAACTTTTTGATGAGTGGAACTCTAAAATGGAAGCAGAAACTAGCCCAGTAGATTAAAAGTAGTAAAACTAGCACAGCTGCCTGAAAGAGGTGTAGACCAACTGCACTGCATAGAAATAACACTCTCAGCCTGTTGAGCTTCTTCAGTGTTTTAAAATTTTCCAGCTTACATAAGATGTTACTCAATTGGCCCTTGTTTTAATGAGGTAGGTGTCTTTCATCTATTTCTGCCCTAGTGAGCAAACCCACAACCATATTCCTGTAGATAATCCAAATAAAACACATTGACTTAGGAAATTGCATTTGGGTGATATTGGCACTTCTGACTGCCATGGGTTCTTTATCTGGTGTGTATTACAGCTTCCCAAAAGAAACCTTGTCATATAATATAAGATTATAAGAAATACCTATTCCTTATATTAGATTCTGGATACTAGAACAGAAACTGGAAAAATATTCTGTGTTGAAAAAAGGTATAATCCTTTGTAAAAGTAAATTTACAATAGCATTGTTATTCATACTGATCTCTGTAGAGACATGGGGTACAGCATTTGGTTATATATGCTCAGTGAATTTTGAATGGCCTAGAAGGAGAAGCTGTTGCAGAATATACCATACAAGTCTAAGGATGATGTCAAATTCCTAGTTTAATCCAATTCCCTTTTCCCCAATAATCAAGATGACCTCCTAATGGAGTTACTTCACTTGAAATATCAGGGTGATAAGAAGAGAAATTTAGCTATTCCAGCTAGATATAGCTCAAATCAATATGCTCTCCAAAACAAATAGAGTGACTCATGCTTTTTGTATTGTTCTGTGCACATGAGTAATGTTTTACATATGTTGAGTTTGGCATGTATAAAAAATACATGTGTACTATTCTGCCACATATCCCAGGAGAAGAAGCAAAAAGATTGAAATTCCAGAGTAAAATTGAGCTGTTAACAGCAATAGAAGACATGGAAATAAATAGGTCATATGCCTTCCTACCACTGTTAAAATTAACTGATCAATAAAGCATGGTGGACATGGGGAAAGACACGTTCATATGTATGGCTAGTCAGAAAATAAGAGTTGAAAACTATACTGACAGAAGCCTGATACAGCAATCTTCTGAGAGGCTCTGCCAGATCCTGACCAACACAAATGTGGATGCTTGCAGGCAACCATCAGACTGAGCACAGGGACCCCAGTGGAGGAGTTAGGAGAAAGTTTGAAGGAGCTAAAGGGGCCTAATCTGGCATCAATGAGAGGAGAGGCCCTTGGTCCTGTCAAGGCTAGAAGCTCCAGTGTAAAGGAATGCTAGGGTGGTGAGGCTGAAGTGGGTAGGTGGATGGGGGAGCACTCTCATAGAAGCAGGGTAAGGAGGGATGAGATAGAGTGTTTGCAGAGGGGAAACCAGGAAAAGAGACAACATTTGAAATGTAAATAAATAAAATATCCAATAAAAGAAAAATAAGTTAGAATGACATTATGGCTGTATCTCCCAAGGAAGACAAGTGTGAAAGCTGTAATATCTTTTACCAGTTGCCCCAGGTACTATAGGAAGATTAAAAAATTTGGAACCAGGTTATTGCATTACAAGCACAGATAAATTTAAGGAGTATTGAGGAACACTGCATACACAATCCATACACATACATACACTGTATACACAAAGGATAGACTTGGTAATATATGAGCTATAATAAAATAATAAAACTTTCCAAACACATGTACTTGACTGACAATTTCTTTAATCCAATAGGAGATGTATTGCTCATCTATATTTGTAAATGGGAAAAGGTTGTTACAAAATGAATGGTAAAAATAACAATGAGGAATTGCCATCAATATTACAGAGTTTTTATTAAAATGGAACAAATATTTAGTACTTAGCTAAGTGCCCAAAAGAGGAATCAAAAAATAAAAGCACTTGCTACACAATTCTAACTATATCAATTAGCTCCCTGGAGCCCATGCAAAGGTGTGAAGAAAGGACCCACCCCAAAAAGGAATCCTTTGATGTCCACTCATACTCCATGGTAGCTCATAACACACACACACACACACACACACAGACACACACACACACACACACACACACAGAGAGAGAGAGAGAGAGAGAGAGAGAGAGAGAGAGAGAGAGACAGAGAGAAACACACCACAAATATTTTGTTTGGTTATCTCAGATAGTGAGTAGAGATTTCTACAATTATTTATGACTCAATGTTTAGAGGTGAACAGATTGTTTGGTATATTTTTTTTAGTGAGATGATAAACAATACGAATCCTGAAAAACAATTACTAAGCCCATTGCTAAGTTGCTGAAGTCCGTTCACTATGCTTTTTCACAAAAAAAAGATTCCATTGACATTAGCTGCAAACACACAGAGTGTGATAGTTACAGAGAGGAGGATCCTAAGAGAAGAAATTTATCTAACATAAGATCATGAGTTTGAATTCTCTTAAAGTAAATATATTGTCTTTATAGAAACGGATTGTATAGGTAAAATTGTCAGTACTCATAAACGAGTGATTATTGGGAAGAAAGTAAGAGTACTTGTAGTCGATATGAAAAGCCTGGTGCAACTCACTCCTCCATCTTCAAATGAAACCATCTGTCCACACCATGCATTTGTGTTTCTGTACTATAGGACTTAAGCCTTTGCTATCCTGTTATGTGAGGTATGTTGATTGTGGCACTTTATTGAAGCACTCTTAACCAACAGACTTAATTGTAGCAAGAATTTCTCGTCATAAATCTGCTCACTGTGAGATTTTGGGACTTTATAGAGTGTGAGTTTTGCTAATAGAAGATAAAAAATACACAAGGCATCAATAACATGGATAGGATTTGTAAAAGCAAACCATTAACCCACAAACACTAACTCTGGAGAACGGAAGGAATAGTCAGGATACACAGGGAATTACAGAGAAATTGATCACAAACAGAACCTTATGCAAAAAAACATTATTCTTACAAGCTCTTGCCAAAGCTAAGTACTAAGAAAATGAAATAAAAATAAAATAAAATCAAAGAATATCTGAAAGGTCAGAAAAGAGTATATGAAAATACCTTCTTCTGTACTTCAATTCTAAAATCAAAAGTTAATTAAGAAGTTTATATGGAAACTGAAATGCTTCCTACCCTAATTTGAAAATTATAAATTATTAACATGTACATCAAATGATCAAAGTGTATGTACTCTATATATCCTTTTGCTTTATATCAGTGTCTGTACTTTATGTTATTTTTGGGCTGAATCAGTGGTAAAACATGCTTAGCATTGATAGATTCCATCCCAGTACTATTACAAAAAATAGAATGTAAAAAAATAAAATTATAAATAAAACAAAAGCAATGTTAAAAAAGTACTTCCTCTTTGTATGACCCAATACCTTGCAATTTTAAATTTTTATGCAGTGAATTAGCCTCAACATACAATACCTTTTAAAGTTTATATTTGTAACATATATACCACAAAAATGAAAAAAATTATATTTAATATCATCAGCAGGCTGACATATTTAATGACTAGCAATCTGTTAGTCAGAGCTCAGCCTATTATATCAGCAGAGAGTAGAAAGAGGAACCTTCCACTCATGTTCAGCAATTTTCTTTTATGTTGAGAAAGAGCAAGTGGCTGATAGTACAAAAGTAACATAGAAAAAGGAAGCCAGAGACTGAAAAAAATCAGTCCATAATAAAATCTCCAAGTAATTGCTAGTATTTTGTTGACTGTAGTGTTCTGAATAACAGTAGTCTCCATAGATACACTTGGTAGAATGCTTAGACATCAGGGAGTGGCACTATTTGGGAGATATTAGAAGGTATGACTTTGATTGGTATAGTCTTGCTGGGGGCTGGCTTTGAGGTTTCAGAAAACTCTTTTACCTTCAAAAAAAAAAAAACTCTTCCTACTGTCTGCAGAACTAGACATAGAAATCCCAGCTATTTCTCTGGGACTATGTCAGGCTGCATGCTGCTATGCTCCTCATTATGATAAAAATGAACTAAAATTCTGAAAGCAAAAGCAATCCCAATTAAATGTCTACTTTTATAAGAGTCGCTGTAGCCATGATGTCTTCACAGAGCATTAGAACATTCACTAAAATATTTCCTAACAAGATATTTGCTATCTGATGACTGAGAAAATTAAAGATTCAGTTATTCTTTATGATACCGAAGGAGGTACAAAGACCAGAAAACTTGCTGGTAAACCACAAATTGAAAAATGCACCCTTTAAAGAGAGTATGTAGGGAATTTTCAATGTAAGTGATAAATTATCAGTGCCAGAAAGTGTTATGGGATCAAAAGAACAGGATTTAAAATAATAAATGACTCAGTGGTAGGAGCCATAACTGCTCTTGTAAAAGCCAAGAGTTTGCTTTTCTCAGAAAGTACATAATGCCTCACACCAGTATGTGACTACAATTCCACAGGATCCAACACTACCTTAGCACAATGGACATAAAAAAAGTTTAATATGTATATATATATATATATATATATATATATATAAACTCATGCTTAGACCTTTTTGTTTTGAATAAAAGTTGTAAGGACAATACAGTTTAATTACCCCAATAACAAGGAATGTTGAAGCAACTGTAAACCTGATCACCTGATTCTGAGCCAGACATCCAAGTGTTCTCTGTGATTATATAGATTTGTTGGAGATTGGTTCTAATGCTTTGAGTCTGCATGTCCAAATGTTAAAGGTTCTTGTCCCATCAATAATGATGCTAACGGGCAATGGTTGGGCACTGGGTGGGACCCTTAGAGTTGCACAGACAAGGACACAGAAAGGAACGGAGAGATTCACCACAACTCAGGGAAGAAGGATGGGACACAATAGTAGCAGGAAATTAAGTCAACCAGCAATGTGAGATTTCAGATAATTGGCCACTGGCCACTGGCCACTTTCTCGTTTGGGCCTAGGGTAGCAGGGACGGTTTAGGAGTACCCAGCCTTTGAGGTACCCAAGGAATTTAAAAATAAGCGTGTATGTGGGAGGGGAGGGTATGTGTTTTGTGGATGTGGATCCGATGATAGCTCCTGGGTGTGTTTATATCACCTGGGAACCAAAGCAGTATAGCAAAATTCACTGCTATATAGATTCCCTGACTCACCAAATTTTACTGTTTCTAAAACTTATGAGATGTCACAGAGTATATTTTTTCTTGTTGTAAATTATAGCTCAAAGACACTATTGACAGTGAGTATTGTTTTAGTACGTTTCATCATGTGGTCTAATAATTTCTTCAAAATTTTCTTTATAATAGGAATTTATAAACATCTGTAGCTATGTAATTAATAATATCATTTATGGCTTTAATCAATATTTCAAGAGATTAATATTAGCACCATTAGAACACAAATGCTAGGAACTGAATTTTTGCTCATGCCCCACCAAAATATTTGAGTTCTAGAAAGCCGCTGTGACTCCTTACACCTCATTTATAAAAAAATAACACTAGACACATCAAGTAGGATGTCAGAGGAAGAAAACAGATATAGATAATTTACTTTAATATTTGGCACATGTAGGAGGAGCTTAGGTGGGAGGAGTTAGGAGAGGAAAAGAAAGAGGAGACGTAAGGAGGAGAGGAGGAAAAGGAAGAGGAGGAGCTAGGAGAGACAGAAAGGGGAGGTAGAGGCTGATGTTCATGTGTCTGTAGCAGTCAAAGGTAGTTGGTATATCTAGGTTGGGTTTTGGGTTATACTTTTGATTGTATGGGTATCTTGTTACTGATCATTACCAAGTATATAAGCCTTTGATTAATCTTTAAGCATTAGAGTCTCATCTTTCTACTGGGGCCACATGGATGGTGGGATGGTCTAGGCAATGCTCAGCCTTGTGGAGACAGTGTGGAAGATAGGCAGAGCCTTCTCCCACGCTGGCATCTCGTGGGTGGCAGGGCTGGTGTTTCTTTCTGGCCATTTCTAGCTGTGGCAGCACGTGGACTCTGACCGAAAATCAGGGTGGCTGAGCTAGGCAGAACCGCTGCAGCTTAGATAGTCGGCTTGACCAGAGGCTGGTTTTAAATAATTATTTCAAGAGGCACAGAATAATTGTTCAAAATGCTGTTATAATTTTATGACCAAATAACAATGTCAACTTGAGAGGAATGTACCTCATTTGCAAAATTTGCCTGTTTCAATAACTTGGCAAGAGATATTATTGATTCCCTGATTAAACTTAAGATTCGCATGCAGCTAGTTAGCCAAAATATGATATAATAGATATAATTTGCTTTTGCAAATAAGAAAGATCAAGTGAGTCTCTTTAAAGTAATATTATAGAAAGAGATAAAATCATTGCTTTCTGGGGAAAATTAAAATATATCCCACATTTAATGTAGATTGTGTCATGCAAAAGTGTCATTAAAATATAAGATATAGAAGAAATTTCTCAGAAATCTAAACTGCTTGCAACCATTATTTGTAATCCTGATAGACACAATACACTGCAAAAGTATTCTCAAGAAACAATGGAACATTGGATAGAAACTTTAGCTCAAGTTAAAAGGAGCAATGGGAAAAGCAGATGCAGTTTTCTGTATAAAATCTTAAAATTACACTCCTTTAAAATATCATAGAATATATTGTTATTATATGGTTGCACATCTCCCAACTCCTACCATACTCTTAACATCTCCCTACAAATGAAACTATATGTTTTCTCTCATTTAAAATATAAAACCATGAATTCTAGCTCCCAACCCAAGCAGAGACCCCTTGCTAAAGCAGAAGTCACACCAAATAGAAGACCAGAGGTGAAACAAAAACCAAGGTACAAAGCATCCATTCAATAAAGATAAACTCAGAAACATACAATCAGCATAAACACAGATGTCTAGAGGCCAGCAGAGATACACAATCAATAACAGCCAAAGTGATATATCATGAACAGGAAACAGCTGTTCTACTACAACAACACCTGAATATTCCAACACAGTAGAAACACACACACACACACACACACAACTTTAAAAGCAACTTTATGAGAATGAGTAAGGTCCATAAAGACAAAATGAATAAGTCGCTTAAAGAAATCCAAGAAAACACAAGGAGCTGGAGGCAGTGAATAAATCCCTTAAGGAAGTACAAAGAAGGCAAACAAACTACAAATGAAGGAAAGAAAGTAAAAGTTCAGTAGCTTAAAAAGGGAAATAGAAATAATAAAGAAAACACAGTGAATGCTGGAAATGAAAAATCTAAGCAATAGTAACTACATATTCAAGCATAATTAAAAGAACACAAGAGATTCAAGGATATTAGGTGTTAAAGATAAAACAATAAAATGTGTTTAGTCAGTCAAAGAAAATTCTGAATCCAAAAAAAGCTTGACACAAAACATCAGGAAATTTGGGACACTATGAAAAGACCAAACATAAAATAATAGAAATAGAAGGTGTAAATTCTAAGCTCAAAGTCCCAGGATTTTTTTTTTTTTTCAAAATCATAGAAGAAAATTTTCCTAATTTAAAGAAGGAGAACCCTATGAGTGAAAAGACATTTTAAGAACACCAAATAGATTGGATGATAAGAAAAAGTCCCTTTACCACATAATAATCAAAACACTAAACATACAGGACAAAGAAAGAAATAATATTAAAAACTACAAGGAAAAACTATAAAGGCAGACTGATTAAAATTGTACTTCATTTCTCACAGTAGACTCTAAGAGACTGAAGGGACATGACCAAATATACAACAGACTCTCAGAGACCAGAGATGTCAGTCCAGCTGCTATATTCAACAAAATTTTCAAACACCATAAATAAAGAAAAGAAAACATTTCATAAAACCAAATATAACTAATAACTAACCAAAAATCCAGTCCTACAAGATATACTAGAAACTCAACCAAAGGAGGTTAACTATACCCTTGAAAGAATGGGAAATAAATAATCTTATACCAAGGAAGGCAAACAAGAGAAACACGCATACACACAAACCATGCCATTACCACCACCACCACCACCATCAACAAGAGCAAACAAACAAACAAACCCAAACTATCAGGAATTAGTAATTATAGGTCATTATCATCTTTCTATATTCATGGATTAAATTTCCTAATGAAAAGATACAGACTAACAGAATAGGTACAAAAGTAGGATCCATCTTGCTACATACATGGAACACACCTCAGAGATAAATATTACCTCAGAGTAAAAGGTTACTGAAAGATTTTTCAAGCAAATAGACCTAAGAAACAAACTTGTATAGTCATTTGAATATCTACCAAAATAGACTTCAAATTAAAATTAATCAAGAAGTATGGAGAAGGACACTATACACACATCAAAGGAAAATTCCACTAAGATGAGATTTTAATTCTTAATAATTATGCTCCAAATGCAAGGGTACACCCATTTAGAAAAAAATTACTAAAGCTTAAGTCACACGTTTACCATCATACAGTGATAGTGAGGGATAACAATACCCTACTCTTACTGACAGACAGGGCATTCATACAAAAATAAATAGAAATATTGGAGCAACAGAAGTTATAAACCAAGGAGAGGTAGCAGATAGATACAGAAAAAAATCTAAACACAAAAGATAAGGCCTTTTTCTCAACAACTCACAGAACTTTCTTCAAAACTGACAACATAAGGAGTCACAAGCAAGCCTCAAGCAATACAAGAAAAGTGAAATAAACTCCTGCATCCTAATAAATTACCAAAGATTAAATCTAGATTTCAACAACAGAAAGCATAAAAATTTATAGGAATTAAATAGTCTTTCTAGAATTAAATGAAAACAAAAAAACAATGTACTCAAACTTAAAAAACACAATGAAAGTTCTGCTAATAGGAAAGTTCATAGCACCAAGTTTCTTCATAAAGAAATTGCAGAAGTCTTATTTTTTTAACTTTTTTATTGAATATTTTATTTACAATACAGATGTCATTCCCTTTCCCCATTTCCCCTTCCTAGAACCCCCTATCCCATCCACCCTCCTCTTTTATGGTTTTATACCATTTTATTAACATGCATGTATTAAGGTCAGTTCTAGGTTTAGAGTCTAGCAATACAATAGGTGCAAATATTCAAAAAGAAACAAGACAATAAACACAAATAGTCAATGAAAAAGCAAGGCATTAAACCCACTTACATGAACACTCCTGTCATAACTGTTTCTAAGGGCTTATCAGGATGACCGAAGTATCTGAGCCTACTTCCCTGTAAAGGTCATTTTCATGTCTGAAGCCTACTTCCTTGTTCTAGCCTAAAATTTAGAATCCTGTCTGAAATTATATCTTTGTTCTAACCTAATATTTAGATTCCTGCCTACAATTACTTCTTTGTTCTAGGCTAAGAAGATTCCTACCTGAAATTACTTTGTTCTAGCCTAATGTCCTATTCTTGACTAAAGCCTACATCCTTGTCCTTGGCCAATGACATATTCTTGCCAAGCAGCCCCAAAGGCTGCTCTGCCTCTCCCCCTTTTTATTTCATTAACAAGACTGAGCATGTCAAGGAAGGTCATTCTGACAAGAATGCCTTCCTTACTGTCATGGAATATGCATTATCAAAAGCAATGCACTCCTGTTGTAGGTTGGTAAGGCTCTGTGCAGAATCTTACCCATCCTTGGCTTGCCAACCTGTTAATTTAATAACTCTGTCTGGAGGTCCATTTTCAGGTTCACGTCATGTACTTTGGCTGCCAACATGTTGATGTTGTTAAAGATAATCTTTAACACAATGGGCAGGAATAAAATTATTCCCAGGACAAAAAGGGCTAGCATAGTCAAGCTATGTATGCCATTCTTGAAGCTTGACCAGAATAGAAATACTGACCTTGGGGAAGGGTAATTTTATCTGCAGTATCTACTGCATCAATGTTCAGCAGAGCAGCATTCTTGAGATTCATAAGCTCCCCATAAATCGTTAAAACTTCCAGAGAGGTGTTAGAATTATGCCAAATATACTGCCAGTGTCATTAAACTTCTTCCTATTTATAATGACTACTACTGTAAATTTTAGAACTGACATGAATCCAACAGTATTTGGCATGACACTCAAGATGGCTTCTCACCCTTAAATTCTGAACCTACTTCCAGTAATTTGAATAAGATAAAGAGCATCAATTTGTTTTTCAAAATGCCTGAATCATCTTGTATATTCAACACATTAGTAACATTTTTTGCTAAATGATTAATAAAAGTAGCTGTCTTAATTTCTTGTGTTACAGCAATTGCAGAAGTAGTGACGCTAGCAATTAATGTAATTAGAACTGTTATACCAGCAATAATCAAGCCCACTAACCTCTTGCTTCTGCTTAAAACCTGACTCATTTCTTCCAGTACTTGCAAGTTCTTTTTAGAATACCATGGTTCTGTGATACTCAGAGCACTAAAACAAAAGCTGGCTGATAGATCTCCATAACTGACATGCTGGATTTCAAAACACAAACACAATTAGAAGGTGTACAATCAATGCAAATAACATTACATACTGTAGAAGAAACAAAGGTATTTTTAACTTGACAATTAAAAAAGCCTTAACACATGTGCTAACATCTGTTTGAAATCCTGATCCTGCCTCAACTTTATCTCTTGCTAACATAACATCATAGAGAACTGCAGCTAATTTCCTTATATGTCTCTGAAAATGCCCAGAACCATTTGGAACCAGACTTCCAAATGAAGACTGTTATTTCCAATATTTGATTGATTTCTAGACGAGTCCATGATTGTGTCTGAATAACTGGTCAGATTTAATAACAATGCAAGAGGCATTATATCTTCTCTTTTTGATTCTCTGTTCCAAAAGGTCTAAAAACTTGAGACAAGGCAGCTTGTCCCATCAGGAGTATAGATAAGCAATGGTGGGTCAGGAACTTATGTCCAATACAGCTTCCCAGTCACCATCAATGGGGCACTCAGCAAGCTCACAGGTCAGCATCCTTCTTTGTCTCATCCATTGCTCTGGTGGCCACCATTCTCCTTCAGCATCCCACAGAAAAAAAGAACACAAACATGCCCTCTTCTCCATATTTAATACCTGATCCAGATCATACCTTATGCCAGTAAGTGGATCCTTCCACTTCATCTATGCGTAAGTATGACTAGTTGTAGAGCACCATATACACTCAGCAGAAAGATCCTTGGCATCCAAATTTTTAAAGAAAAGTTAAATTAAAAAATAAAAAGAACATGATTTAAATAAATTTGTGGTGTACAGTGATATATCTCACCCTTTTTTTTTTATGAAGATATTGTTTTAAATTTCCATGGGCCCGTTCCACAGTCTCTTGTCCTACAATTATAAGGAATCCCCCTAATATGGGTAATGTTAAATTGCTGCTTAAAAGTCTCAAATGTTAACTGCCATAGCCAGTTTCATTATCAGTTTTTTGTTTGTTTCTTTGTTTATTATTGGGTACTTTATTTATCTACATTTCAGGTGTTATCCACTTTCTTCATTCCCCACCTCCAGAAACCCCTTAACCCATCCTCCTTCCTCCTATTTTTATGAGGATGTGCCCCACCCACCCACTCCCACATCTCCTCCCTCAAATTCCCCTTCACTGGGACACCCAGTCTTCAAGGGACCAAGGCCTCCTCTCTCACTGACACCCAACAAGTCTATCTTCTCTACAAATACAGCTAAAAACATGGATCCCACCAAGTGTGTTCCCAGGCTAGCTGTTTAGACCCAGGGAGCTCTGATAGATCTGTATTGTCTCTCTCCCGATGGGGCTGCAAGTCCCTTCATCTCCTTTAGTCTTCTCTCTAACTCCTCCACTGGGAACGCTGTGATCAGTTTGATGGATAGCTGTGAGCATCCACTTCTTTATATGTCAGGCTCTGGCAGTGCCTCTCAGAAGACAAGTATATCAAGCTCCTGTCAGTATGCACTTTCTGACATCCACAACAGTGTTTGCATATGGAAATTGTATCTGAGAGGGATCTTCAGGTGTGGTGGTCTCTGGATGGCTTCTCTTCCAGTTTCTGCCTCACGAATTGTCTCATATTTGCTCCTGTGAGTATTTTGTTACTCCTTCTAAGAAGAACCATAGCACACACACATTGGTCTTTCTTTTTCCTGGGCTTCATGTGGTCTGTGAGTTATGTCTTGGGTATTGTGAGATTTTGGGCTAATATCCACTTATCAGTGAGTACATACCATGTGTGTTCTTTTGTTATTGGGTTACCTAAATTAGGATGATATTTTCTAATTCCATTCATTAGCCTAATAATCTCACGAAGTAATTATTTTTAATAGCTGAGTAGTACTCCATTTTGTAAATGTACCACATTTTCTGTATCCATTCCTCTGTTGAAGGACATCTGGGTTCTTTCCAGCTTCTGGCTATTATAAATACATCTGCTAAGAACATAGAGGGGCATGTGTCCTTGTTATATGTTGGAGCATCTTTTGGGTATATGCCCAAGAGTGGTATAGCTGGATCCACAGGTAATATTATGTCCAATTTTCTGAGGAACTGTAAGACTAATTTCCAGAATAGTTGTACCAGTTTACAATCACACCAACAATGGTGTTCCTATTTCTCCACATTGTTCCAGCATCTACTGTCATCTGAGTTTTTAATATTAGCTATTCTGACTGGGGTGAAGTGGAATGTCAGAGTTGTTTTGATTTGCATTTTCCTAATAACTAAAGATGTTGAACATTTCCTTAGTTTCTTCATGGCCATTCGATATTCCTCAGTTGAAAATTCTTTGTTGAGCTCTGTAACCCATTTTTAATAGGGTTACTTGGTTGTCTGGAGTCTAATTTCTAGAGTTCTTTGTAAATTTTGAATATAAGCCCTCTATGAGATGTAGGGTTGGTAATAATCTTTTCCCAATCTGTTGGTTGCCATTTTGTGCTATTGACAGTGTCCCTTGTCTTATAGAAGCTTTGCAATTTTATGAGGTCCCATTTGTAAATTCTTGATCATTGAGCATAAGCCTATTCAGGAACTTTTCCCCTGTGCCCATGTGTTCAAGCTACTTCCCCACTTCCTCTTCTATTAGTTTCAGTGTGTCCAGTTTTATATGGAGGTCCTTGATCCACTTGAACTTGAGTTTTGTACAATGAGATAGGAATGGATCAATTTGCATTTTCCTACATGCTGACCTTCACTTCACCCAGTACCAGCTGTTGAAAATGCTGTCTTTTTTTCACTGAATGGTTTTAGTTCCTTTGTCAAAGATCAAGTGACTGTATGTATATGGGTTCATTTCTGGGTCTTCAATTCTATTCCATTGATCTTTCTGCCTGTCTCTGTACCAATACCATGCAGTTTTTATCTCTATTGCTCTGTAGTACAGATTTAGGTCAGTAATAGTGATTCTCCCAGATGTTCTTTTATTGTTGAGAATAGTTTTTTCTACCCTGGGTTTTTTGTCATTCCAAATGAATTTGAGAATTGCTCTTTTTATCTCTGTGAAGAATTGAGTTGGAAGTTTGATGGGGATTGCATTAGATATGTAGATTGCTCTTAGCAAGATATCCATTTTTACTATATTAATCCAGCTAATTTATAAGCATGGGAGATCTTTCCATCTTCTGACATCTTTGATTTCTTTCTTCAGGGACTTGAAGTTTTTATCATATAGATCTGTTGTTTGCTTGGTTAGATTCACACAGAGATATTTTTTATTATTTGTGCCTATTGTGAAGGGTGTCATTTCCCTAATTTCTTTCTCAACCTGCTTATCCTTTAAGTAGAGGAAGGCTACTGATTTGTTTGAGTGAATTTTATGTCCAGCCACTTTGATGAAGTTGTTTATCAGAGGTAGCTGTTCTCTGGTTGACATTTTGGGGTCATTTATGTATACTATCATATCATCTGCAGATGGTGGTATTTTGATTTTTTTCTTTCCAATTTTTATCCCTTTGATTTCCTTTTGTTATCTATTTGCCCTTGCTAGGACTTTGAGTACTATATTGAATATATATAGAGAGAGTGGGCAGCCTTGTCTAGTCCCTGATTTAATGGGATTGCTTCAAGTTTTTCTCCATTTTTTGATGTTGGCTTCTGGTTTGCTGTTTATTGTTATTATGTTTAAATATGGGCCTTGGATTCCTGTTCTTTCCAAGACTTTTACCTTGAAAGGATGTTGAATTTTGTCAAATGCTTTCTCAACTTCTAGTGAGGTGATCATGTGTTTTCACCCTCTTTGAGTTTGTTTATACAGTGGATTACATTGATGAATTACCAAATATTGAACCATCCCTGCATTTCTGGGATAAAGCCTACTTGATCATGGTGGATGATAGTTTTGATGTGTTCTTAGATTCAGTTTGTGAGAATTTTATTGAGTATTTTCGCATAGATATTCAAGTGGGAGATTGGTCTGACATTCTCTTTCATTGTTGGGTCTTTGTGTGGTTTAGATGTAAGCTTAATTATGGCTTCAAAAAATGAATTGGGTAGTGTTCCTTCTGTTGCTATTTTGTGGAGTAGTTTACAGAGAATTGGTATTAGGTCTCCTTGGAAGGTATGATACAATTCTGCATTAAAACCATCTGGTCCTGGGCTTTTTGGGGTAGGGAAACTTTTAATGACTGATGCTATTTCTTTAGTGGTTATAGAAATATTTAGGTGGTTTATCTGATCCTGATTTAACCTTGGTGTCTGCTATCTGTCTAGGAAATTGTCCATTTCATCCAGATTTTCCAGTTTTGTTGAGTAAAGGCTTTTTAGTAGGATCTGATGTTTTTTTTAATTTCCTCAGATTCTGTTGTTATGTCTCCCTTTTCAGTTTTGATTTATTAATTTGGATACTGTCTCTGTGCCCTCTGGTTAGTCTGGCTAAGGGTTTATCTATCTTGCTGATTTTCTCAAAGAACGAGCTCTTGGTTTTGTTGATTATTTGTATAGTTCTTTTTGTTTCTACGTGGTTGATTTCAGCCCTGAGTTTGATTATTTCCTGCTGTCTACTCCTCTTGGGTGCATTTGCTTCTTTTTAGTCTAGAGCTTTCAGGTGTCCTCTCAAGCTGCTAGTGTGTGTTCTCTTCAGTTTCTTTTTCTAGGCATTTAAAGCTATAAATTTTCCTCTTAGCACTGCTTTCATTGTGTCGCCAATGTTTTGGTATGTGTCCTCATTTTTTTTAAATTCTAAAAAGTGATTTATTTCTTTCTTTATTTCTTCCCTGACCAAGTTATCCTTGAGTAGAACATTGTTCAGTTTCCTCGTGAATGTGGGCTTTCCATTGATTTTATCATTATTGAAGACCAGCCTTAGCCCATGGTAATCTGATAGGATGCATGGGATTATTTCAATTATCTTGTATCTGTTGAGGCCTGCTTTGGGGGGAATTATATGGACAGTTTTAGAGAAGGTACCATGAGGTGCTGAGAAGAACGAATATTCTTTTGTTTTGGATGAAATTTTCTGTAAGTATCTCCTAAATCCATTTGTTTTATAACTCTTAGTTTTACTGTGCCTCTGTTTAGTTTCTGTTTCCGTGATCTGTCCATTGATGAGAGTAGCATGTTAAAGCCTCCAACTATTATTGTTTGAGGTGCAATGTGTGCTTTGAGCTTTAGTAAAGTTTCTTTTATGAATATGGGTGCCCTTGCATTTGGTACATAGATGTTCAGAACTGAGACTTAATCTTGGTTGATTTTTCCTTTGATGAGTATAAAGTGTGCATTCTTATCTTTCCTGATAACTTCTGGTTGAAAGTCAATTTTATTCACTATTAGAATGGCTACTCCAGTTTGTTTCTTGGGACCATTTGCTTGGAAAATTATTTTCCAGCATTTTACTCAAGGTAGTGTCTGTCTTTGTCACTGAGGCGTGTTTCCTGTATTCAGCAAAATGTTGGGTCCTATTTACATATCCTGTCCTTTAGTTGATTTTTTTTTTTATTGGAGAATTGAGTCAATTGATGTTAAGAGATATTAAGGAAAAGTGATTGTTGCTTCCTGTTTTATTTGTTATTAGAGGTGGAATTGTTTGTATGGCTATCTACTTTTGGGTTTGTTGAAAGATTGCTTTCTTGCTTTTTCTAGGGTATAATTTCTCTCCTTGTATTGGTGGTTTCCCTCTATTATCCTTTGTAGGACTTGATTTGTGGAAAGATATTGTTTAAATTTGTTTTTTAAATGGAATATCTTGGTTTCTTCATCTATGGTAATTGAAAGTTTTGCTAGGTATAGTAGCCTAGGCTGGCATTTGTGTTCTCTTAGGGTCTGTATGTCTAGGCTCTTTTGGCTTTTCTAGTATTTGGTGAAAAGTCTGGTGTAATTCTGATAAATCTGCTTTTGTACATTACTTGACCTGTTTCCCTTACTGCTTTTAATATTCTTTCTTTTTTTGTGCATTTGATGTTTTAATTATTATGTGACGAAGCAAATTTCTTTTCTGATCTACTTTGTTTGGAGTTCTGCAGGCTTCTTGTAAGTTCATAGTCATTTCTTTCTTTAGGTTAGGGAAGTTGTCTTCTATACTTTTGTTGAAGATATTTACTGGCTTTACAAGTTGGGAATCTCTGCTTTCTTTTGTACCTATTATTCTTAGGTTTGGTCTTCTCATTGTGTCCTGGATTTCCTGGATGTTTTGAGTTAAGGAGATTTTTGCATTTTGTAATTTCTTTGACAGTTGTGTCAATGTTTCCTATGGTATCTTCTGCACTTGAGATTCTCTCTTCTATCGCTTGTATTCTGTTGGTGATGCTTGCATCCATGACTCTTGATCTCTTTCCTAGATTTTCTATCTCCTGGGTAGTCTCCCATTGTGATTTCTTTATTATTTCTTCTTCCATTTTTATGTCCTAAATCATTTTGTTCAATTCCTTCTCCTGTTCTTTTGTTTTTTCTTGTAATTCTTTAAGGGATTTTTGTGTTTCTACTTTAAGTGCTTCTACCTGTTTACATGTGTTCTCCTGTATTTCTTTGAGGGAGTTATTTATATCCTTCTTAAAGTCTTCTATCATCATCATGAGAGTGATTTTAAATCTGAATCTTGCTTTTCTGGTGTCATTGGGTATTCAAGACTTCCTGTGGTGGGAGAAATAAGTTCTGATGATGTCAAGTGACTTTGGTCTCTGTTGCTTATGTTCTTGTGCTTGCCTTTGGCCATCTGGTTATTTCTAGTGCTACCTTCACTCACTTTCTCTGACTGGAAGCTCTTTGTCCTGTCATCTTAACTGTGTCAGAACTCCTAAAAGTCCAGCTGTCTCTGTGATCCTGTGAACCTATGATCCTGAGACCCTGGTTGTGATAGCTCCTGAGAGTCAGGCTACTTCTGGGCTCTTGAAATCCTGGTGTGCCCAATTTCCTGAAATCCTGTGATCCTATTATCCTCTGTTCCTATGTGTTAGAGCTCCTGGGAGTCAAGCCTCCTCTGGGTTTTTTGGGGTTGTGTACAGAGATGAAGCTTTAGGGCTCCTTCATGTACAGGCCGAAAGGGTCCTGTGCCACTGGCCTTGAGGGAGTTCCTGGGTCCCAGCTGATCTCAAATTACTCCCTGTTTGGGGGTGTGGGAAGGGTTGTGACTTACTCACCTTCATTCCTGGGCATGTTAAAACTCCTTGGAGTCCAGCTTCCTCTGGGTTTTGGGGGGGTTGGGTGCAGAGCTGAAGCCTTAGGGCTGCTCCAGAAGCAGGCACAGACCCAGAGGTCTTTACTACCAATGTAACAGTAGACTTGAAAGCTATAGAACAAACAAACAAATAAAAGAAACACTCTCAAGTGGACTAGAAGACAGAGAACAGAAAATAATCAAAATAAGTGCTATAATCAGTAAAAGAGAAACTAAAGAACAATACAAATTATCAATGAAACAAAGAGTTGATTTTTTTATAGGAAAATTAACAAGATGGACAAATCTTTATCCAAACTATGTAAAAGATAGAGAAAAATATCCAACTTTGGAAAATCAGAAGCAATAAAGGGGGATACTTATTATTGTGGAAATCCAAAGAATCATAAGGACATAGTTTAAAACCGTACACTGAACAAAATTTGAAAATCTGAAAGAAGTGAACATTTTCTAGACAGATACCACTTACCAAAGTTAAATCTATACCCACCCCCACTGAGAAAGTAGGAGCAATCATTAAAAGTCTCCCAATTGCAAAAAGCCCAGGGCCAAAAGATCTTAGAGCAAAGTTCTACCAGACTTTCAAAGAAGAGTTGGCACCAGTATTCTACAAAATTGAAACAGAAGAAATATTGAAAAATTCATTTTATGGAGCCACAGTTTCCCTGATACCTTAACCACACAAAGATTCAACAAAGAGAATTACCGACCAATTTCCTTAATAAAATACCTGTAAACCAAATCCAAGAACACACTTAAACGATGATCCACTATCACCAAGTACACGTCATCTCAGAGATACAGGGATTGTTCAACAGATGAAGATCCGTAAACATAGTCTACCAAATAAACAAACTGAAGGAGGAAAAAGATACACACATACACACACACACACACACACACACACATCTCATTTGATCCCAATAATGCTTTTGTCAAAAATCTACCTCCCCTTCTTGATAAAAGTCTTGGCAAGTTACAGCAAGCCTAAATCTATAATCTATTTAAGTAAAGAGAAACTCAAAGCAATCCTACTCAAATTAGGAAAAACTAAATATTGTCCACTCAGGGTTAATATAAAATATCTCAGTGTAGCTCTAACTAAGCAAGCAAAAGATTTATATAATAAAAACTTCAAGTTTTTGAAGAAAGAAATTAAAGAGGACATAAGATGGAAGAATCTTCCCTGATCATTGAATGTAGGATCTACATAGAAAAATGCCTATCTTACAAAAAACAATTCAACTCAATTGCAATCAAACTTCCAATAAAATATATTTTAAACTTTTAATGGACAATATTCAATTTTATGTGAGAAACAATTTTGAACAATAAAAGACACTCCAGGGTTATCACTACCCCTAATTCCAAGTTGTACTGAAGAGATATAGCAATAAAAAACACTGTTTTTATTGACATGAAAAACAGTTGAGTTGATCAATGGAATCAAATTTAAGACACAGAAATAAATCCCCAAAGCAATGAAGACCTAATTTTAATAAAGGATCCAGAAGTACACAATGAAGGAAAGCATCTTCAATAAACAAAGCTGGTCTAACTAGGTTTCTGCATGTAGAATAATCCAAAGATATTCAAATCTATCATCCTGCACAAAACTCAAGTCAAAGTGGAATAAACACCGCAAAAATAAAACCAGATACAATGAACATGATACACAAGAAAATACAGAATTATTTTGAACACATTGGCACAGTAGACAACTTTTTGAACAGAACACCAATAACACAATAATCAATCAATGGGGGTTCATGAAATGAAAAGCTTTTATAAAGTAAAGGAAACCATCAATATTACAAAATGACATTCTACAGAATGGGAGAAGGTTTTCACCAGTTCCACATCAGATAGAAGGCTAATATCCAAAATAAGCAGAGAAATCTAGAAATTAGACATCAAGAAAAAACATCCAATTTAAATGGGGCTGACGGGACATGCAAATCAAAAGTACTTTCAGATTCCATCTTATACATGTCAGAATGGCTAAGATTAATAACACAAGTGACTCCATTGCTTTTACAAGTGCAAACTCATACAGCCACTATGGAAATCAATACAGAGGCACCATACAAAATTGGAAATCAATCTACCTGAAGACCTAGCTATACTTTTAGGCATACACGTAAAGGATGTGCCATCCTACCACAAAGGCACTTGTTCAACTATATTAATACTGGTTTTATTCATAATAACCAGAAACTTGAAATATCCTAGATGTCCCTCAATTGAAGAATGCACAAAGAATATGTAGTATTTTTACACCATGGATTGTTATTCACTCACTACAAATAATGATATCATGGAAATTGCTGGTAAATGGACAGAACTAGAAAAAAATCATACTGAGTGAGGAAACTCAGACCCAGAAAGACAAACATTGTATATTCTTATTGATAGGTAGATATTAGTTGTTAAGTCAGTGATGATCACAATACAATATACTCACCCAGAAAGGGTAACTAATTAGGGGGATTCTAAAGGTGATGAAGAAATAGCATAGATTGTGTGGGTGGAATCTATGCTGTTGGTGATGGGGACTTTTAACGGTTAGAGAGGTATGAAAGGGAGATTGTGTTGGGAGAGGAGATTGGAACTGGAGGGGATTTGAGGGAACATATGGAAACCTGATATAGTAGAAACTTTCAGAATTCTATGAGTCAACCCTAGCAAGAACTCTGTAAAGAATTTAGAGCCTTAACTGGCCAACTTCTATAACCAGGCAAGAATTCCAAATGTAGGACTGCAAAAGCAACCTAGACACACATTTTGTCTATATAATCTATGCTCCCTGAAAGATGTACTGGGAAATGGAAGCACAGAATATGGAAGTGGCCAACCACTGTTGTTTCTAATTTAAGGCCCACATCATGAGAGGGAGCCCATGTGTGACACTATCTAGATGACCAGAAATCAGAGGCTAGATATCCCAAAGACTTATGATAAAAAATCAGTAGTTTATTCCTAATAATGTCCTTATGTATTTATATAATGGTGCATAGCCCCACTGTCATAAAAATGGCTTGTGCCATCAGATGGAAGCATACGCAGAGACCCACAGCCAAACCTCAGGCAAAAGACATGCCAGAGATTGGAGATTTCCACCAAGTATCTCCCCTTGGAACTCAGAGAACATCATATTAGAGGGGCAGGAATAAATGTAGGAACCAGAAGTGTCAAGGACAGCAGAGAAACAAGAACCACAGACTACACACAGCTAAGCAAGCTACATTGGGGCTTACAGAGATTAATGCAGCAATCACACAGAATGCATGAGTCTGTGCCAGGTATTCTGCATATATATTATGGTTATATAGCTTGGTATTTTTGTGGGACTCCTAAGAGTGTGAGTGGGGGTGTTCCTGACTTTTTTGTCTGCTCTTATGACTTTGTTCCTCCTACTGGGTTGCTTCACCCCGACTGGATATAAAGGTTTGGGCCTAGGCTTATTCTATCTTCTGATACTCTGTTCAGTGGACATTCCTGGGAGGCCCCTCTTTTCTGAAGGGAATAGGAGGAGGAGTGGATCATGAGACTGGGGAAAGTGGGTTGTAGGGATAGAAAGAATGATGGTATCCTTCTGTCAGATATAGAGTTAGCAAAAATCTTTTCCCAATCTGTAGAATACTGTTTTGTCTTATTGCCAGTAACCTTTGCCTTACAGAAGCTTTTCAGTTTTGTGAAGTTCCATTTATCAATTTTTTATCTTAGGGATTACAACTGGTATTCTGTTAAGAAAATTGTCTCCTAGGCCAGTGCACTCAATGCTATTTCTGACTCTTCTCATATGAGATTTAGTATTTCTGGTTCTATGTTGAGGTCCTTAATCCACTTGGACTTGAGATTTGTGCAGGGTAAGAAATATGAAGGTGAGAGAAGAAATCCTTGGTCTCATGAAGGCTGGACACCCAGTGGGTGGGAATTTGAAGGTAGGGAAGTGGAAGTGGTGGGGTAGGTAGGGGTACATTTACAGAGAAGTAGAAGGACGCATGAGGGTATAGGGGGTTCCTGGGTGGGGGGGTAAGGGGATAACATATGAAATGTAAATAAAGCATCCAATAAAAAAAGAAAAATTTTAAAATAAAAGAAATGTGAATCTCTTTGATTTCTTCTACATGCAGACATTCAGCTAGACCAGCACTATTTGCTGAAGATGGTTTATTTTTCCATTGTATGGCTTTGGCCTCTTTGTCAAAAATCATGTGTTATAAGTGTGTAGGTTTATTTCTAGGTCTTCAGTTCTATTCCATTGATTGACCCATGTGTCTTTGTACCAATACAATGGAGGATATTTCTTATTTATTTATTTATTTATTTATTTATCACTATTGCTCTGCAATTCATTTTGAGGTTAGGAACAGTAATTCCTCCAGATATTTTTTATTGTTCAGGATTATTTTGGCTATACTTGTTTGTTTTGATCTGTTTAGTTTCCCCATGTAAACTGCCAATGGCTCTTTCAAGGCCTGTAAAAAAATCAGATGATATTTTAGTGTGAATTGAGTTGAATCTGTAGATTGCTTTTGGTAAGATGACCATTTTAACTGTGTTAATCCTTTCTATCCATGAGCATGAGATGTCTTTAGATTTTCTGATATCCTTTTCAATTTCTTTCTTCACAGGCTTGACTTTCTTCAGATACAAATCTTTCACTTACATGGTTAGAGTTATACAAAGATATTTTATATCACTTATGGTAATTGTGTAGAGTGTTGTTTCTCTAATTTCTTTATCTGCCATTTATCATCTGTATAAATGAAGGCCAATTGAATTCATTTAGATAGTTTTATATCCAGCCACTTTGCTGAAGATGTTTATCAGCTGTAGGAGTTCTCTGGTAGAATTTTGTGGTGTACACTATCATATCATCTGTGAATAATGAAACCTAGATACTTCTTACTCCTTACTACATACTACAGGCAGTAGAGCTCCTCAGAGGTCTTCAGAGCAGGAGAGCAGGTCCTGCATTTCATCTGGGAAGCACAGTAAAACTGACCCTTGATGTGGGGTAACAGATGAGCCAGCACTTAGGATGTGAGCAAAAGAGAGGTGGCCTTGCCTTTTTATCTGCTGAATGGTAATGTGAAAAAGAGAGAGACACCCTTTTCTCCTCCCTCATCCCTCTCTATTTATGGGAGCCAGGAAAGATGGCCTTTGAGTTTTGGGAGTGGGAGAAGTGACCGTGTCACTCACTGGCTCCAACACGTAGACAGTAAGTCCTAAGCCTCACATGGGCAGCATGTTAAAGCTAGCCCTGGTTATTGGGGTTGCATGTGAGTTGGCTCCAAGATTATGAAAATATGGACTGACTATCTCTGATATCTCTCAGGCCCCGTTCCAAGGCTTTGAATTGATCCACCCTAACATACACATAGATCAACTAGTGAGGGCTAGTTCTACAGATCCCAAACTACACGATCTCCATGATACAGGGCAACAACAAGATATCTGACAGGACTCCAAGGGAGGTTCCAGTACTGATGAAATGGCAGAAGCCAGAGGCCTTTACCAGACTAAGGTGTCATTGCAATGAACATTTGCAAGCAAAGAATTATGGACAAAGGGGGATACTGTAGGACACACCGAGAAACACTATAGCTTCCACAACAAGCTTATTTTACTCTTTTTGTGGAGGGGAAGGTTGTGAGGGTGGAGGGTAGGTAGGACGGAAGTGAGAGGTAAGTGGTATTAGGGTGTGGTATGTGAAATTTACAAAGTATAAAGAATTAAAAAAATAAAGATGAACCACATATTCTAAAAGCAGAAACTTCAAGAAAATCAAAACTCTACAATCATAAAAAATAAAAAAAATAGAATATAAGCAATGATTCATAAACTGACGGAGAATTATAAAGACTATCGAAGACAAATGTGAACATCAGAGAAATAATCTCTTTCTATTTAGCTGATTTAAAAATAGTCAAATCTCCATTTAGTGTAGAATGACAAGTATATTAATATTAAGAATGAAATGGTATTCTATCAGTCATTAATGTTAGTTTAAAAAGCACAAATACAGTCATTGTGAAAGAATGGAGAATACTGTGCACAAGAGTATTGAGTAAAATAGTACATTCTACTATGTATGTAAAGTCAAATTTATGAACGAACTAGGAAATAAAATATTTGAAACCAAGGAAAGGCTACATTGACATATATTCACTGGGAAATTAGATTAGTTAGTTAAGGGTAAAAAATACTATTTTCCTCAAATTCTTTCTGGAAATAAAAGCAGAAACAACTTTTAACTACTCTTTTGTAGGGCCATCATTAACCTAACAGCAAAACTAAATACTAATTAGTATTACTAATACTAATATTTGATAGATGAATATGAATAAAAACTACTTAATACTAGTGAACACAAAGTGGCAGAGTTATCAAGTTATCAAGTTGTGAATTATCAAGTTTGAATATCTAAGCTGTAGTTTAATATATGAAAGACAGCCAATGCTACATACCATATTAGCAAGGAAGAAAAAATATATGTAACCACATATTTTATAATTTATTTTTGTTGTAAGTACATTCGGCATGGTGCCTACTTTTTAAAAATTGTAATCATATGATAATAGCATTATACACTATAAAAACAAGATTATAGAGCGTCTATCTATAACTTTAAATTTTTGCATAATTGAAATTATGTTTGCTGTACAGTTATTCCCTCAGCCCCTAACCAGTCCCTGTAACTGTAATTCAGCTTTCTCCTGCATGTGTACCATGAAAATTTGATGCAAGTGAAATCATGTCATTTGTTCTTCCCCAATGTCTTTATTTCATCAGAAAAATATGTTCAAATTTTACCCATGTAAATAGGTATACCAGAATTGTCTTTTTCTCCTTTTTTCTTTTCTCATTTTTGTTTCAATGTGTACAAATATGTGTAATTATATATGTGCATATTTACACACTTGTATATGTTAATGAATGCTCAAGGACAATCATGGTTGGCAGTCCTCCCCTTCTACTTTGTTTGAGACAGGACCTCTTTTCCCTCTGTGTTTTGGTGCACCAGATTATCTCATCTTCAAGCTCTGGGGATTCAGTCTCCACCTTATCTTATCATGGGAGCCCTAGTTGTAGAGACATACACTTCTGTTTTCAGATTTTACATGGGAGTTTGTTATCAAAATTCAGGTCCCCAATACTTGCACTGCAAGTTCATTACTACTGTGAGAAATATCTTAGAATTTCCTTGATTATAAAGCCATTTTCCATCTCATGTAGATGCCAGTTTGTATGGCACATTTCTGGAGATGGATCCAGTAATTATTTTTCCTGCAATCTAACATTAGGCATACAAGAGGTGATCTGAGAGGCAAGCTTTTGGATTTCTGAAGGATATTTGTTACAAGGCTCTTGGGAGAATAAGAAAAAAAGAAAATTTAAGTAATGCTGAGAAGTACACAGGTCTCTTAGAGAAAATAACCCAGGAACAGTTGTTCTTTCATAAACTCTGACCTTTGCTATATACCATTAAAAGGTACCTTATACTGTTTTCACATAGTACGTTTTTGATTATTTTTTTCTGCATGTCATTTTATTAATGTCAGCAGGATTTACTTCTTTGCTGATAATGACCATTTCCGTCTTTGGTAACTGGCTTATCATAAGAAATAAACCAGCCTATAATGAACATGCACATACAAGAAATCACCATCTTATGGACATTTTCCCAGGTGTCCAGTGCTTTAGATTCATCGACATATTTATTTCCATGCTCACGGCAACATAAGAAATTACTAGCAAGTTGCGAGAATCTCAACTCAAATGGCACTTTCTCTAAACCTCACTGTGTTAATTATAGAATTGTTAGGGTCTGTATGGGCTTTATTATGAAAATTCTTCTACAATGGATAATAACAGCATCAATAGCTTCAACCACACTACATGGTCCTATACACACATAGGCTAGTTTACCTGTGCTACTCTCCTATCTTCTCTAAATTCTGTGATAGAAGACCCTGATAAAAGCAACTTCATTGAGAAAGAGTTTATTTTATATTAGAGTTCAAAGGTGCTATAGTCCATCTTGGCAGGGAATTTCTGGCAGCAGAAACATCAAGCACATTGAATCAGCTGTCTGAAAGAGAATTATGTATGCAGGTGTTCATCCCACTTAACTTTTTCTTTTAGTCTAGATAGGCAGCCAAGGAGATGGCACTACCTACCATTAGTGTTTGATGTTTCTTAATCACAGTGGTCAAGAAGTTAATCTTGTTTAGAAAATCTCTCAGAGGTATGCTTGCAGGCTTTTCTTGTAGGGGCTGCTAGATATTGCCAAGTTCATAACATTAAGCAACACAGTTAGATAAATGAGAAAGATGACTTGAATGAATTTATTTGAAAGAGACATTTTTATGTCACAAAGAATTTAATGCCATGAACCAAAATTCAAAGCAATTGTGTTTTTAATTACTGTGGTATATTTGAAAAAAAAAAAGAGGTGTATTGTAGGATTGTGGGTCCCACATCTACTCTGAAACAGCCACTTGGGGAGGCAGAAGGGAATTGACACTGTTTACCCCACAACTTCACCAGGGCAAGTCTGAGCTGTGGTAAAGCAACAGGGCAGTGCTCCGGGGCTGAGAAAGCTCAGTCTGAGTCACAGGACAGCCAGAGCTGGTGCAGGGGTCCCTGAACCTGTGACAAGGCTGGGACCATAGAATTCCCATGTTCTTGGACACACAGACACCTCTGAAAGTCACAGAAGAGCTGAAAACGGAATCGGGAGCCCCACAGGTGAGATCTACCCCAGGGCATGGTGGGGGAAGAGGGGGAGCTCTGGATGATCCTGCATGGAGAGTTCCTGACTTGAAGGCAGTAGGCTTGAGCTTGGTGACAGTTGTGCCTAGGGGCACAGTAAGGAATTCTGCAGGAGGCTAGAAGGCAGCTTCACAGACGAAGGCCTTCTCAGTGGCTTCTTATAGCAGATCCTGATGAAAAGAAGCAGTCTATGGTTTTAAGGCATTTGTTGGCACGGCAGAAAGTGAATGTGTAAAACCATACCCCGTTTCCCAGGGTGGTCCTGAGATTAACTACCTTTTGCAGGGAGAAATATTTGGGAAGAAAAGCTGATTGGCTAACCCCTCAAGGCCTCCATGTTCCTCATTAAAATGGAGATTTCCATCTTTTACCTATATGACCACAGGTGACATCCTCTACTTGTGGAGGGACTTTGGGGCCCTTACTTGACTGTTGACAAATATCTAGGGGGTGGGGTGCGGCTAGTGACAGGGGCCTGGCGCCTAGGACCAGCCAAAGCTCCTACTGTCCCTTCAGGGTCTCCAGGACTTCTAGCCTGACCTCAATCAGGAACCAGGCAACCTTTCAAGGTTCCACAGTGTACTTCAATTTTTATGTAATTAAATTAAGTCTGCAACATAGTTTTATAACAATTAATTGAGCATAGTTTCCATAGACTTACTTAAATCTCAATATATATATAACATAGAACAAGATGAGATCATAGTCAAAGACAATCAATTGTAAAATTACAAATTTTTCTTACTATTTGCAATGAATTCTCATGTCATTATTTGAATAAGCATGTCACTGTTGTGAAAAGAAAAATGGAAAAATTTCTTTTCAGTAGTAATTCGTTTCTGAGTTTGGTGGATTAATGTTTGATAATAAAGGAAGCTATTGTTGCTTAATGTAGGGAAAAGATAACTTTAAAATAAATGTGACCCTGTCATTTCTCTCTAAAATCTGTTGCTTAACTACATAAGCCATAAAGCAAACATTTCTACAGAATCAAAATATTTTAGGAATAGTATGGCTTGAAGCATATTATTTAGGTATATTAGAAATAAACTTATGTATTGTACATATTATCCTTTAGCATTTATTCATTAAAGTGAAATTTGACTGTCAACAGTATTAATGGTATTCTCTAATTATACTCTAAAAATACTATGGATTTGGCACTCATTTTGAAGTTAAACATACAAAACATTGTGAATATCTCTATTACACAAAACCAAGATTAAAAAACTTAGGGTTCCAAACGTAAGAACTCTTGACTGATAGGTTCAAAGAGTAGGCAATTAATCTTTCATTTTAAGTTCAATATGACACTGTCAAGCAATTCTATTTTTGCCACCCTGAAAGTATTGCTTTAGGCTGAAGAAATTTTGCAAATTGCAATTGGGAAATCTTTATGACTTCATTTTGGAGTTTTGCTGTAAAGCTATACTGTATACAGGTAATCAAAAATGTTTGCATACTTTGGTATGAACTAATCAAAATAACCATTAAGCATGCTAACAAGCACACCTGTTACCATTAAAGGATTTATTCTCTAATTTTATATGATTAGCACAATCAAATTAAAAGGTGAAAACATGTGGATGGTACTCTAGAAAGTAGGAGCAATTATTACTGTAAATAATATTAGTTGCAGTAGAAATATAAATTACTTGGAGTGGCAAGCCAATGTGGTAAGAATATCTTCATTTATAAATACATATGTTTAATGTAGGAAGGAAGACCTTTCTAAGCTTTTTATGTTTTTCACTGAAACCTATGAATAGATAGACCCAATGTCTTTGCATGTTACATTTCCCCAATGTGGGCTTAAATTCCCTCCATTAAGTTTAGAGTTCTGCCTTATACACTAGTTATTGGTTCCTTTTTCTATTCTACTTAAGAGACTGCTGTCCTTTCAGTTGTCTCTTCAAATGCAATTATGTCAGGATATCATTTGTAGGTTTTTGTTTCATTTTGCATTGCTTTGCTATGATAAAATGTCATCAATTTTCAAATAGTAGCATGCCAACACAGAGCTGCTCTTGTTCTTGTTTCTCATTTTCCTTGAGAGAAAAACAGTAACCAGGATGCCCCCTCATGCACTGTCTATCTTGGTTTTTTGAGGCAGGTTCTCTCATTTGGATTCCACTGACCAAGTAGACTGGGTCATAGGATCTACAAATCTTAGGGACACATATACACACACACACACACAAATACACATATAAACACACACACACACACTGCTTTTATAAAAATGAAATGTAAAAACTTAAAAATGAATTTTATTTTCAATCGTTAGCAATAAGAATAATTATAATAATTATATTCAGTTGTAGGAATACAGATTGTTCATCCCTGTGTTTCTCATTTTTCTCACTGCATAATCAAATACCTAATCAACTGAAGGAAAAGAATATATTTTTGACATGTTTTGAGGAGATATAGTAACACAGGAAAGATGTGTAAGTCTAAAACTCCATAGCTACAGGACCATGGGAAAGCTGGTTGCTGTTACAAATCAAGACTGTAGATGGAAGGGAGAAAGAAAGAGAAAGGGAAGGAGACAGAGATCAGGAAACTGGAAGAAGAAGGAGGACTGAGCATTTAGGACAGAATGGTAGGAAAGAGAAATAATAAGATAGGGCAAAGAAAGAAGAGACAAGGGAGGAAGATTGAGGGTGATGAAGGGTGAGAAGATAGAGTTGGGCATAGGGAAAAGGAAAGACTGAGACTGAACCATTAGTAGCACAGATAGGTGCTATTAGCCCAAGGTGTTCCACTCACTGACTCACTCACTGACCCACTCCAAGTTGTGAATGTTTCCATAGCTTTTTTTATGATAATAATTAATGAAAAATACAATGATTTTGAAAGAGGGCAAGTAGTGAGAGGATTTGGAGGGACAAAAGTTAGAAATATGTAATTATAATCTCAAAATAAAAGAAAAGTACTGGAATATAAATGCTCAAATACACGAAAATGCAGACTATTTCCCATCCAGAATGCATGAACTTGCAAAAAAAATCATCAATTTAAGATCAGGAGAAAGCCACGTCTTACAGCTAAATATAGAACCCCCATTTCAACACCACAAGCCTCTTTGTCTTCATGAACATGACAACAAGCTTTATTCATATAAAAATTAAAGGTCAAAGAGGCACTTTGTGAGCACAGACTGGCAACTTCCATCAACACTAACATTTCTGTGTGATCTTAAAAGCCAGTGAATTTAAGGTCTATGCTTGACACATCTAGTAAAAATATAATAGGAAGAAGAAAAATGCATTTTGTCAATTACAATGGCTTCAATTTATCCTCAGTTATGTATGTAATTTTACCTTTAAATTGGAATTTGATGGCTAGTGCGTCTTTCTATATAAGTGAAAACAGAATCAACAGAAATGGTTACAAAATTTTATGGAAGAGATAAAATAAGTAGACAAAGACTTGACAAGAAATTCCTGAATCATCACTTTTATGAGTTTCATGTTCTTACTCCAGGATTGAGCATTTAGTAAGTGGAGGCAGTAAGAGTGGTTTTATCTTGACTTGGCGTTTATTTCTGGTCTGATATTTTTCAGTGTGTTTTAATATAGGTCTTGGGTATCTAGATTAGTTTTTAAAGAAGGCCCAATTACTATAGAAAACCTGAGCTGATTTTGCTGATAGCCACCTATGTTTACTGGGCTGCTGTACTAAAGAACATGTAAAAGGAGAGCTGCTTATCAGGATTGTTTTGTTGTTTTGATTGCTTTGTTGTGGTTATTGTTGTTATTTTAATTTTATGCCCTCAGAATTAACCAATGTATTTCTTGAATACATTTCTGACAGCTTGTGATTTGCAACGTTCGCATGCAAAAGTAGCACCCTAACATGGAAGCAGTTGATTAGAAGCATAGCCCAAATTCATGGTATGCTTCAAATGATACTGATGAGCAAAGAATACTGAGAGCTTGATAAAGATTGACTTAGATATTAATTTTCCATCACTTGTACACAAAGCTTAATTTTTTCTTCTTTCTCTCTAAAAATTCCATGATTTTGGGAAAAATTAAAATCAAGAAAGAAGCTAAAATTAATTCTCAAGGAATCTATAATAGCAAGGCTGTTGCTTTGGACAATAATGGGATTCTGAAGATGAAACAGATCATGGCATGCTATTGTTTATCATTACATAGTGAAATTGAGCTACAAAACCAACTGTGTTTTTATTGGCTGCATTCATTACCAGAGAGAGTGATTTTAGCCATAGTGTCACATAATGGGACTCTGAAAGTGCTGAAAAGATCCCTTTAGTAGGCTGCAGATTTTAATAGCCTGAGAATTTGTTTCCTCAACAGCCAACCAAGGACTTAAAAGATGTGGAGAAGAAGAACTTAACAATATGTCTATTTTCAGAAAATGGTTGCAAGGCAGTCTCAAGGCACATGGAAAGCTGCCCCTTAACAGCAACAGAAAGCATATATACATCCTATGGAAAATGAAAAAGGATAAGCAATCAGACCATCTTGATTATTACATAAGAGTTTGAATGAATGCTTTTTTATGATTTTATTAGAGATATTGAGATAAAATGGTGATAGCAAATAGTAATAAAATTTATATCATTAGTTACAGATGGATGTAAAAAATACTAATAAAATAAAAAAGAAAATATTCATATAGCCTTTCTAATTTTACAATGAAATATTACTTTCTGATTAAAAATACAAATAATTTATCTTCCAACTCAGAGAAACTTAAAAAACAGGAAAAAGCAAGCAAATAGAACAATGATATATGGTGTGTATTACCATTATGTGTAGACCTTATCCCACTTAATATTTCTGTTTAGTTTATAGATTTTAAACATTATATCATTTTATAAGGGATAGTAGTGATCAAAGAAATGCAAATCAAAATTACCCTGAGATTCTATCATACACCATTCAAAGTGGCTAAGATCAAAACCTCAAATGACAGCACATGTTGGAGAGTATGCAGAGAAAGAACACTCCTCCATTGCTGGTAGGATTGCAAGCTGGTACAACCACTTTGGAAATCAATCTGGGGGTTCCTCAGAAATCTGGAAATAGATCTACCTGAAGGCACAGCAATACCACCCTTGGGAATATACTTGAAAGATGCCTCAGAGGCAGGTGTTCCACTATGTTCATAGCAGCCTTGTTTGTGATAGCCAGAAGCTAGAAAGAACCCAGATTTCCCATGACAGAAAAATGGTTACAGAAAATGTGGTTCATTATACAATGGAATACTACCCAGCTATTAAGAACGAGGACATCCTGAGTTTTACAGGCAAATGGATGAAGCTAGAAAATATCATCCTGAGTCAGGTAACTCAGACATAAAAGGACATGCATGGTATGTACTCACTAATAAGTGGATATTAGAAAAAAAAGGATTACAGGTTACCCAAGATTCAGTCAACAGAACTCAAAAAGTTCAACAAGCTGAAGGGCCTAAGTAAGGATGCCTCAGAACCAGATGGGAGGGAGAAGAAATCAACCACAAGGTGGGAAGAAGAGAGGGACTTGGGAAGGAAAGAGGATGAGTAGGAAGAGAAGGAAACATGATCTGGTATTGGGTGAGAAAAAGAGACTGAAATACCTGAGGACCAGCAGAAAGAATGGAAACATGCAACCTTGGGAATGTAAACTAAAAATCAAACTTAGGAGCAGAAGTGAAATCATAATTTGTATATTGGTTTATTTTAAAACCAATATGAGTAGCCTCCATGTACCAGAGACCATGGAGGTGACAGACTCTTAGGATTCAAAGGGAGGTACCTTAGATTAAATATCCTACATTGGGGAGACAGAACTTATAGAACCCACCTACAGCAGAAAGACAGTTCATCAAGTGAGGGATAGGTTTGTCATCCCACAGTCAAAATTCTGACCCATAACTGTTCCTGTCTGAAAGAACTGCAGGAATGGAAATGGAGTGGAGCCTGAGGAGAAGAAGGTGCAGTGACAGCCCCAAAGTGGGTTCCAGCTCAAGGGGAGGTCTCAAGGCCTGACACTATTTCTGAGGCTAAGGAGTGCTCACAAAAAGGGACTGCCCTCTGAAAGACCCAACAAGCAGCTGAGTCACATGCAAATATTTTCACCCAACCAATGGACAGAAGTTACTGACCCCTGTGGTTGAATTAGGGGAGAGCTGGAAGAAGCAGAAGAGGAGGGTGACCCTGGAGGAGGACCAGCATTCTCAATTGACTTGAACCCATGAGATCGCACAGACACCGGACCACCAACCAGGTAGCATACACCAGCTGATATGAGGCCCCCAACATATATACAGCAGAGGACTACTGGGTCTGGGTTTAGTCAGAGAAGATACACCTAACCCTCAGGAGACTGAAGGCCCCTGGGAGTTTAAAGATCAGATGGGGTGGGATTGGGGAGTGGGGACACCCTTGAGGAGACAGGGAGGTGGGGAGGAGGTATGGGATGTGTAACATTCAGAAGGTGGACTGGAGGGGAACAAAATCTGGAGTTTAAAATTAAATAATTATTTAATTAACTAATTAAAGATTTTTTAAAAAGAAAAATGTATAACACCCATATGTTGATTTATTAAAATTTGGTAATTATTTAGATAAATGTATTTAAATCATAAATCTAAAGATTAAAGATTAAGAATCAAGACTACCCCTAATCAAAATCCAAATAAGCATAATGTTGAACACTTTTGATTCTCAACCAAAAGATGAACATGATCAACATCTATTTGGAGTTTTATTTTACTTAACAGAAAATATGACCAAAAATGGAAACTAAAAATCAAACTGAGGAGCAGAAATTAAATCATAATTTGTATATTGGTTTATTTTAAAACCAATATGAGCAGCCCCAAATTGTGTCAATGTGTTTTCTATTACTGTAAGAAAATACTAGAATTTGGGTAATTTATCCAGAAGACATATATATTTAACTTATAGATTAGAGGAAGTGAAAACTATTAGTACTTTTATGTTTTATGTTAATTAGCAACTTTACATATTCATGGTTATATATTTATTGTATATATTATTTAGTACAATTTATATTATTAGTCATTTAGTTTGTGTATTGTTTGCTTTTGTATTATTCAATTATAGTGCAATTAATGTTTTAAAAAAATGTTCAATTCTTTCTAGTATATACATATATATTTCAATTTATAATTTGGAATACAACTCAGAGAAATAAAAATATAATTTACTTATATGTTTAACACATAGTAAATTAATTGGAATTTTAAAATTTCATTAGGAAAATAGTCTATATTCTTGTTAACTGCTTATTATTTTAAGCTGCCAGTTATTTTTCTAAAATATTGAGTATTTTGTTTTGGCTTATAGGATTATTGCACTTTTTAGATGTGTAAATGATTTGTATCCACATTCATAAATATTACAACACTTTACATACACTCCTCATTAATCTAAACAAATGTTGTAATATTATAGCTTCTTGATGAACACCCATTGTTGAATTTTTATTGTTAGCTATTTTTTATGTTGTTTAAATTCCTCTTATAGTGAATTAGAGGAGTGTGACTCAGCTATTTCATATATAAAAACTATAATTTCTAATATTATAACTATAGCAATTATGAAAATATCTCTTCAGAATTCTCTAGTATTTTTTTTAAAAAATCATAATTTTATTCTTCCATATGCCATAGAACTGAGCATTAAATTTATTTCATAGCCTAAATGAATATTTACTGCTTTTATATTTATAATCTTATCTTTAATGTAAAATTAATAATCACTAAATCTACATATATTTAAATTATTTTAAACATTGACTATATTATTCTAATCAGAACTATTGACTGAAGGTTTTTCTATTTTAATCTCATACTCAGCAAAAATTTTTATTTCTTACAAATTTAACATATGTGTCAGCATCTTTTTCCTCCTCATTATCTTCTAAAAAAGCACACACAATTTGCACTTTAAAGATAAATTTTTTTCTTTTCAAAATTTTGGCTCTTTTTTTCCACAAAAATATTGTTTAATTCATGTGGATGGGATTTGCTGTGTGTATGTGTGTTTGTGTGTGTGCCTGTGAGTATATGATTGTGTGTAAGTCTGTGTATGTGAGAGTGTATGACTGTATGTGTGCTTGTTCTTTACTAATATTTGTATTATGTGTTTATTTTCTGAAATTAAAACATATTCAGAATAAAAATCATAACTTGATTACCACCTCAAGAGGTGGTGATGCATTACTTGATTCATATGTTTTGATAAAAGAACTTATGTGTGATAGGTGGGGAGGAGGCAAGTACAGGGTGCTGCAAAATGTGCCATTTTTTATGACTGACAATCAAGTGGCTTTCCATGAATAGCTTTTTCAATATAGATGACGCATTTCAGGTTGTATTAATTAATTGCAGAACCTACCTTTCATTCACTATTGAAAGGCCAAAATAGAAATGAGTGACACATCACAAATGCTTAGAAACTACAGCTTCTTCAAGTTAAAATAATCACCAGATATCATCTGAAACATGTGTGAACTAGGTTGCACATGTTCCTCTTGTCCTATTCCTTTGGATCGCCCAATTGGGCTGCATGTGCTCTTTTTGGAAATATGAAATATTGTCAGGAATTGATTACAACACTGTAACACGAAGTTTTGCTCTTCCCAGACATAGGACCATGAAAACTATCTGCATCCACAATATGAAGATGAAGCTTGATTCATCCCTCACTGCTTCAAACACCTATTCATTTATTTGAAAATGTTCCTTTTATAATTCTTCCTAGAATATCTATTTGAATATATTATAAATTCTTAACAAGAATATTGAGTGGCATAGGATTGTGGAGAAACAATATACTACCTGAACATTATAGTCCCATCCTTAGAAGGTAGAGAATGTAACCAAATTCATTAATATTACCGTGGTCATTTGTTCATTATTCATGGTATCTAAAAAGATTTATTTGAAGAAAGGCTATGACATTAAAATTACATGTAAAGAACTTGGATATGAGACATAAAATGAATGCTGTGAAATTTTATTTTCATTTCTTTGGGAAAAAGATGTAATGAGAATTAAGTTAAAATGAATGTTCATACATGTAGTTGAGTAAAAATAAAATTATTAATAGGTCTTAAGTTCTTGTTTAGTCTTTACAATCCCCTTACACCAAGAACATAATATTGTTACAAAATAATATTTACTGAACAAACTTACATATTATTCTCTAGTTTGTAATGAATTAATGTGAAAATTATACCCAAAATGATGTGAAAATATATTTTCAGCAAATTAACCATAAAATGTATATTATTAATTTTGGAAACATGTTTTGTGCTATGATACTACATAGCATATGGTAAAATTATCAGATCATTGCTATATTTCACACCTCTTTGTAGAATATTCTTAGATTATGTTCATATAGTATTTCTGATTTCATAATAAGGTATTGATGACTTCATAATAGATTATTGATGTTTACTTTCATGCAGTATTTTCCCTATCAATTGTTGCCATGCATGAGCCATTTCTGAAGCATTTACTATCCAAAAAATAATGCTGTAACAATGAAATTAGGTTTAATCAATGAATATAATGTAAATTTAAGTATTGTTATTGAAACAAATCCTATTACAATGCCTATATATTCTGTTAATGAACGAACAGGGTTTTGACTTTTTTTTTCTAATTATTATTTTTTTAATCATTTCGTGATTTTTACTTATTCACACAGGGGTTATAAGCACAGAAAGGCAAGACATGGGGAAGGAGATGACATGGAGCATGGGTGTTCAGGGGGAGTACAGATATCTTTCAGAACAGGGTATCAGCTGGGCGAAGATTCAGGGAACAGATCACTATGACTCTGCCTATGATTAACTTGTCCTTACTTAGTTGGTATTATCTGCCAAGGCTACCTATTTACAAGGTCAAAGACTACTCAGGCTGTTAAATTTCCACAAAAGCTGCCTGTTTACAATAGCTTATAGCCATCTGTTTCAATGTTTTTCCACAGAGACCCAAGACTTGGTGTTAGTATACATGTATGAGAGGCTTATTGCTGATTTTAGGCCTATGGATGATTTTAGGCATTCAGTGTATAAGCAGGGCTGCCCCTGACATCTCCCCCTTCTCTAAGTATAGAAGGGTTGTGATGATTCTAATCTTGCAAAGGCAGGGTACTTTGGTATTGGTGATCACTTGAGAACTTTTTGTATTTCAATTTATATAAGCAGTTCTATCTAAACATATCAAGACAGGCATTTTTTAAGTACAAAATTCATGCAAAATTCTTTAATACCTGATTATTATAAAATCTGAAATTTTAATATAATTAAAAAGTCACTTTTACTTTATAACGCTATAAAATTTATTTAAACAAAAAGTTTTCTAGGTCTCATCATACTACTTCAATTCAGATAAAAGTATTCTCAAAAGTTAGGAATTACTTGATTATTCTGCTCATTATATTAATATTACAATTAATCCAAGTCAAGAATAATTTGAGTGCATATTTTGAATTAATAGGTTTACAAATGATATTGCTGAGGAGAGGGAGAATAAGAGTAGGAGAGAGTAGAAATAGAGATAGAGAGGCAGAGATAAAAAGAAGAAGAGAAGCAAACAAAGAAAGAGAGGGCAGGAGAAAATGAGGAAGAGAGTGGCAAAGATGGATTGACTGAGTTTTCAAAAGCTCACAGGTTTGTAAACAAAATAACCAGAAGTTTCAACAGGGTAACTTCTAAATCTGTCTTCTGAAATCTCATGTGCTTTTCCCTCAAGCTCAATACTGTACCGTTCTCAAATTCAGATAAAATAATGTTACCCAGTAACAAAACATGTATATAGTATTGTATAATATGTCCTGAACTCAGCACTTTGCTTCAGTTGTATTAAAATGATAGATTATTTGGAAAACTTTAGTGTTGACAACCAATTAATACTACTACTACTACTACTACTACTAATAATAATAATAATAATAATAATAATAATAATAATGTTTTCAAAATTGTTTAAGATCTATTTTTCATATTTTAAATATCTGAATATTATAAATATACTCTTAAAATATTTAATGTTCCATATTTGAAGTATATTTTCCTAAAATAGAAAATGACATAGTTTTCTCCACTTCTACATAATTAAAAGTTGTACTATACATTTTGTTCTTTAGTAACAATGGAAACTATAGGCAATAAAAGTAGCTATGAGTAGACATTGCATAGACTAAGCTCCAATAATTTATTATGGGATGTGAGACTGAAAATTTCTCCATTCATTTGTTCATGTATCTGTTCATTCACTCTTGTGCTAGAAATTGAATTAAGAATGTTACTTGAAAATCAGATGAAATTACAATAAGAAAGTGACAATGACATAGGCTTCATTTCACATGAATTTCTTCTTATGCGATGTAAACATTTTTCTCAACTTGTTAATTATTATTAGCCTAGATAGATTTGAAAAACAGAAAAGAAAAACTGTTGTAAACAAAAATGAAGATCAGTAGATTAGGAGCCTAGATGCTACTGATCAAAGTGAATCTAAATACACTGCCGATGTCATTAAAATTCTTCCTATTTATAATGATTACTACTGTAAATTGTAGATCTAACATGAATCCAATGGTGTTTGGCATGACACTCAAGATGGCTCCTTAAATTCTGAACCTCCTTCCAGTAATTTGAATAGGATGAAGAGCACCAATCTGTTCTTTGAAAAGCCTATCTAAATCCTCTTGTATATTCAACACATTAGTAACATGTTTTGCTAGATGTTTAACAAAAGTAGCTGTCTTAATTTCTTGTTTCACAGCAATTGCAGAAACAGTAGTGCTAGCAATTAATATAATTAAAGCTGTTATACCCGCAATAAACAAGCACACTAACCTCTTGCTTCTGCTTAAAGCCTGATGCATTTCTTCCAGTACTTGCAAGTTCCTCAGCCTTATCTGTTGCTAACAAAATATCATAGAGAACTGCAGCTAATTTCCATATATGTCTCTGAAAATGTCCAGAACCAAACTTCTAAATTAAGACTATTATTTCCAATATTGGATTGATTTCTAGACCAGTCCATGATTAAGTCTGAATACCTGCTCACACTTAATAACAATACAAGAGGCATTATAACTTCTCTTTTTGATTCTCTGTTCCACAAGGTCTAAGAACTTGAGGTAAGGCAGCTTGTTCTATCAGGGGTATAGATAAGTAATGGTGGGTCAGGAACTTGTGTCCAATACAGCTTCTCAGTCACCATTATCAGGGCACTTAGCAAGCTCACAGGTCAGCATCATTCTTTGTCCTGACTTCAGCATGTCTCACCCATTTTTCTGGTGACTATCATGCTCCTTCAGCATCTTGCAGAAAAAAAAAACCATATGCATGGCCTCTTCCCCATAATTCTAACACCTCTCGGGATGTTTAATGAGACATAGGGAGCTTATAAGTTTCAAGAATGCTGTTCTGCTGAGCATTGATTTGGTAGATACTGCAGATAAAATTGTCCATTGCCTGAAGGAAGTATTTCTATCTTGATCAAACTTCAAAAATAGCATATATAGCTTGGTCTTGTTAGCCCTTTTTGTCCTGGGAATATTTTATTGTTACCCATCATGTTAAAGCTTTTCTTTAACAACATCAACATGTTGGCAGCCGAAGTACATGGCTTGAACCTGAAAATGGACCCCTAGATGGAGTTATTAAATTAACAGACTGGCAAGCCAAGGACGGGTAGATAATACTCTGCACAGAGCCTTACCAACCTAAGACAGAAGTGCACTGCTTTTGATAATTCATATTCCATGACAGTAAGGAAGGCATTCTTGTCAGAATGACCTAAGACATGCTCAGTCTTGTTAATGAAATAAAAAAGGGAGAGAGGTGGAGAGCCTTTGGGGCTGCTTGGCAAGAATATGACATAGGCCAAAGATAAGGCAATGGGCTGCTTGTCAGGAATATGACATAGGCCAAGGACAAGGATGTAGGCTTCAGGCAAGAATTGGACATTAGGCTAGAACAATGAAGTAATTTCAGGTAGGAATCTAAATCTTAGGCTAGAACAAAGAAGTAATTTCAGGTAGGAATCTAAACCTTACACTAGAACAAAGAAGCAATTGTAGGCAGGAATCTAAATATTAGATTAGAACAAAGATATAATTTCAGACAGAATTCTAAATTGTAGGCTAGAATAAGGAACTAGGCTTCAGACATGAAAATGACCTTGTACTAGCACAGGGAAATAGGCTCAGATACTTTGGTCATCCTGATAAGCCCTTAGAAACAGTTATGACAGGAGTGCTCATGTAAGTGGGTTTAATGCCTTGTTTTCTCTTTGACTGTTAGTGTTTATTGTCTTGCTTCTTCCTTGACTATTTGCATCTGTTGTATTGCTAGACCAACAATCTAGACCTGACCTTTATAAATGCATGGAATTAAAATGGTATAAAAGCATAAAGGATGAGGGAGGATGTGATGGGGGTTCTAGGGAGGGAAAATGGGGAAATGGGATGACATCTGTATTGTGAATAAATAAAATATCAAATAAAAATAACAAGTATATTTTTTAAAAAAAGTGAGTATCTAGTGTCAAGGAAATTTTTACAGTTACAACTTTTAATTATTCTTGAGAAATGGGAAAATTTCCTATTGATAACTTTATTTAATTTTATCAATATTTTAATTAAATATTAATAGCCAATAACAAATTTCTTTAAGCTATGTATCATTAAAACTTTCATCATAAGTATTAAAAGCAGGAAAATATCTAGTACTTTATTTAATATTTGTGGTGATAGGTATTGAACCCAGGCCTTGTATATTCCAAGCTAGTGCTTTACAACTGAAAGATACCCACCCCAGAATTATTTTCTCTAATAATTGAGAGAAAACTCTTTCAAAAAACTTGAATATTTTCTATGATCTTGTTAATGCTATTGGAGACAGGAATATACTTGCATGCTCAGAAATATTGTTACATGGTTTCCAATTATCTAATGCCATAAATACCTGAACAAAGCTATTGTTTTTCTAACTATTAGAATTCTAATAAAGATTTAACCTCACAGATATTTTTTCAATTAAATAATTTAAGGATACTTTAATTAATTCTTTTATAATTTTGTACTTTATATTTTGACCACATGTTCTCTTGTGTCAAGACTCACTTTTAAAACAGCACTGTATCCAATTAGTGCTAATTGTATACTCTCCATATGGACATCCACTGGGGCTTTGTCACCTACCATGAACCACACACTTAAAGAGAACTAACTGTTCCTCTCCTAGCAGCTATCAAATACCAGTAGGTCCTTAGCTATGAGTGATTGCTATATTTCTAGTGTACAGTCCCTCTCTATGTCAGGATTTCAGCTGTCTTAATCTTCCACGTTATGTGAATGCTACCTCAATCAATTTAATTTCATATTCACACCACCTCTACTATGGGCAGAAAACAGTTTCCTTTTAGTCATCCACTACTGGCTTTCTCAGTCTTTCTGACCTCCATCTTGCAATGATATGAGAACTTTGGGAGGAATGAGTGTGATATAGATGTTCCATTAAGGGTGGAGCTATCATCAAACACTTATCCCATGCACCTTGATCAGATGTGAGTCACTAAGAGTCACAGTTATAAGTGGAATGGGTGGCAGGAGACGATTGCACCTCCATATCTTGTATCTTCATATTCCTGATACTTACTGAAGGGTCAAAAATCTTGGAGCAATTACTGCTCATATCAATTACCTAGTTAGTCACTACCATCGAGAGCTGCTTAGATCTCAGTATATTAGGTACATTTATGATTTCTCAAAACATAAATGTGACATAGTCAGTCATCTGTAATGACACTCACTGATGTCAGAGAAGGGAACAGTAGAGACCTTCTTCAAATATGTATTTTATTCTAAAAACTGTCTTGACAGATACTAGGAGAAATGTTTTATTCTAAAAGATAACTTGGTAGATACTTTTCTTGGAGGAAGAGACTTGTGTGTCAATTTGAATAAGGGTGAATAATCATACAACTATTACAACTAAGTACAGATAGTTAAATTTGGAAAAAAAATAGTTTAGCCCCATCGACACTTAAAAATTATATATCTGTTTCAACAAGTTAAATGTTTGATATTCTCACTATTTAACAACAATTTTTTTTATTTAAATATATTTCAATCATATTACTCCTCTCCCTTAAGTCCTTACAGATCATCTGCCATATTTTATATTCCCAAATTATGTTCTTTTATAAAAAACAAACAAACAAAACTCACCAAACTGAATCCAAGTAAGAACAATCATATTATCACTATGGAGTCCATTACATGTTGATCAAGTGCTTCTGAACTTGAGACCTGTCCTGGAAGAGTTGATATGCCCAGTGTCACTCAACTAGAGAAAAGTTATTTTCCCTTTCTCAGCAGATATAAATGATAGTTCAATTGCTATACTTTACCCCTATAGCTACATTTTCATTTATTCATTCATTTGTTCATTCACAAATTCAAAAACTCACTTTTTAAAATATAAAAAAATAAAATATATAAAACAATCACATTTCTTGGACAAGAAAGCTCAACTGGAGGATACTCAAAAAATTAAGTTTTATAGGAAACTGTTTTACATTTTCATCAGTCAATTTAATTAGTCACCTAACCCTAAATTAAAATAGATTAAGAACTTATTTATATCAACAGTCTAAAAGAACATTATTGTAAACTTCTATGCATCATGAAGATCTTTATTATGGTACTGAGGAAACTTTCATAAACAAAATAAATTTTAAAATATCTAGAAAACTTTTTATATAGCAGAGGACTGCCAGATCAAAGAAGATGTACCTAACTCTCAAGAGACTTGGGGCCCCAGGGACTAAGAAATTCTAGTTGTGTAGGGGAGACATCCTCTTGGAGACACAGGGGAAAAGGGGTGTGGGATGTGGAACAGATGGATGGTAGACCAAGAGATGGATAAAGTCTGAACTGCAAAAAAATATGAAAATATGAAAGAATAATAAATAAATAAATAAATAAATAAATAAATAATAAAATAAAATAAAAGATTCAAACTTAAAAACAAAAAGATAGAGAAAAAGGAACATATGTCTTCCAGGAAACATTTTTTCATTTATCCCAATAAATAGGATTAAAGAAGTGACCAAGAAAGATGAGAAACCTAACAATGTTACTGTAATGTGGTAAATTTCATTCTTTGAAATCTTAGAGGACATATGATAAAATAAATTTGCTTTACTTGACATAAGTGATCTGTGGGAAAAAATGGGACACAGCGGTGGTGGAGGAGTCACTGAGACTTTCCACGCTGGCACGGTCCCACATTCATGAGGAAGTCTAAGGCTCCAGCAGCCTGGGGGCTTTGGAGGTGGCAGGCCCCAATGACAGGAGGAAGTCCTTGGTTCCAAAAGGGTTTACTGTCATGGTGGATGGTAGATGGATCTGGTTGTACCCCCATAAAACTCAGGGCAGTCCTGAGTTAAATAGGGAGGGAGAAAGGGGGAGGATCTGGGGAGGCATGCTTAATTTGCTCTGCCCTCTGGCCTTCATTAGTATGTAAATCCCTAGGGCCTGAGGCCCATAGTCATAACCTCTACTTGTGCAGTTTGGGAGGGGCTGTAATGGCCTATGTGACTGAACAATGTATGTCTATGGAGACAAGACTGCACTTCAGGACTCTGGGTTCTGGGGGGTAGCCGAACAACTGCCAGTTCTCACGTACAGTCTCCGGGTTCTAGGCCCATGCCCAGCCATGAACCAGAATACCCATACACAGTCCCCCAGTGATCATTAATTTTATTAATAAAGATGGATAAGAAAGAAGTGTAAAAAATAGCCTATTTTGGATTTTAACTGAAAATATTATGGTATCTATATTGGCAATCATAATAAAAGAAATATCTTCCACATAATTTTTCTTCTTTAAATTTACTGGATATTATAGATATAGTACAATCAGACCTTCCGAATAAATGAAATTTTTACTAAAAGACAAAGCATTTAAATATCATTATACAGAAGGGAGTATATATTAAAAATCAAATACTGTGATATACCAGTACAATAAAAAACTGCATATAATTTTATACAACTGGATAGAATATTAACATACAAAGGTCTATTTGTATACTTGACAGAAACCAGTGGTAAATGATTGATTCTAAAAGTAGATTTTACATCATAATTATAAACACTAAAATTGTAAGTATAAATCAAATGTAGAACATGTCACATCTTTAGGTAGATTGCTTTAGAACAGTATTAATAGTTATTAAACAGAGACAAGTCAAGTAGGTCTCAGTATTTCAAGATCTCTATGTGTATAGCCAAATGTTGTTAGCAAACATTTTATTGATATATTCCTTTAACAGAACAGTCCTATTTTGTTTTCCTTGAGGTGTATGGGCTATGTAGTCTCAGGTTGTTGGTTACCCAAGCAGTACCAAGTGTGGCTTCCAACTCATGGAGTGTTCTTAAAATCCAACCAGATAATGTTGGTTGCTTCCACAGTTTTCTGGCACTATTGCACCAGAGCATCATGCATGACTTAGTTTACCACTGTAGATTAAAGGGCTTTTAGCTGGGTTGGTGTTTGCCTTCTCATTTGCTAGCATGCAGAACACCTTCTAAAACCATGAACATTAGTCAGTAAAGATGAAGGCTCTCTATAAGCACCAGGTTGACTTATCCTCAGCAATAGCACTTTACCATCAGTTTGTGGTGAGCACACAAAATAGCCTTGGTAATGCCTAGATTGTTGGAAGATTTCCAAGGGGCCCCTTAGGCCAAAAATTTTAATCAGTTCCTGCAACTGAATGTTTCCTTTAATGGAAAGTGTTGTCTACCTGGGGTTTTAACACTGACCTCCCATAATTTGCTGATTACATTTATTTTTCTTTAATGTATGTATATATTTATTGGAAGATTATACTGTAGTAGGTTTTCAAGTAACCTCTCCCATGGCCTAGTTTTAGATGTCCTTCTCTGTTTACTCTTCCATTTCTCTCCCTTTTTCTATTTAATTCTCTTGTTCCCTTCATTTCATACATTCATCACTATTTTTTATGTTTTTCTTCCTAGAGTTATTATTTCCTTTCCACAAATTTCTTATTATATACCTCTGAATAGTCTGCTTAAGAAAGACTTAACAGCTAGTAGTCACATATAAGAACATGGATTCCATATTTGTCTTCATGTTCTTGTTTATCTCACTTAGGTTGTGTTTGCTTGTTTCGTTTTTTCCTTAACTTTATTTCTCTGTGAATTTCATTATTCTTAATTCCTCTGTGTGGATATAGCACATTGTGCTTATGCATTCTTCAATTTATGGACCTCTAGGCTGATTCCAATTTATGACTATTATTAATACTCTCATGAGTGCTCAGGGACTCTACAAAAGAGGAAGGAGAAAGATTTTAAGAGCAAGTAGGTATGGAAAACAAGGAAAATAGCCCTTTTACACAAAACTCACAGAGACTCTAGCAGCATACACAGCATGCAGAGGGCCTATACAGGTCAAAGGCAAATTGGATCTGAGAAATGAGAAATGTAATGGACACAAGCCCCTATAAATAACTCATAAGGTATTCCAATTGACAATTCCTTGCAAAGAAAGAATTCGTTTTCTTCAATAGATTCTCACTGAGTGTATACATTATGCTTTTACATTTCCAGGCCTTTTGATAACGTACCATGGTTTAAAAATTTGTATTTTATGAGATTCCTGATTTTATGAATGTATGCGTCTCTATCTCTATGTATTTCTTGTGCTTTATTAATATTTATTTTAAATTACTTTGGCTTATATTTCATTTAATTTTTAAAAAATTACCACAGATACATTTTTACATTGTTTTTTATGATTAATTTTTTAAATCTTCTTTTACAGTTCAGTCATTATCCACCTCTGACTGTTCCTCATCCCATTTCTCCTCCACAATCTCCAAGAGGATGTCCCTACCCCCACCCTTCTCCCACCCCATAAGACTTCCCCACTCTCTGAGGTTTCAAGTCTTTCAAGGGTTAGTTACATCTTCTCTCACTGAGGCCACACCAGGCAGTCCTCTTCTGTGTATGTGTCAGGGGACCTCAGACCAGCTCATGTATGCTGCCTGGTTGCTGGCTCAGTGTCGGAGATCGTGGGGATCAGGATTAGGTGAGACTGCTGGTCTTCCTATGGGGTTGCCCTCCTCTTCAGCTTCTTCCAGCTTTTAAATGCTCCCTTGTTTTCTAAAGGAAAATACAAAGAATGGAGGTAGATTTGGCTGGATACGGTAGGGTTTGGTTGAGGGGAACAATGATTAAAATAAGTCGTATAAAAAAATCTATTTTTAACTAACAAAAAGAAAAAGACAAAACTTATTAAAGTAAATATAATACCTGGAAGAATTATATCATCTTCGTATTTGTGAACTTTCCTCATAATGAAAGATAATAATTTTTCTTAAATTCCTATTAGATCTTCAAGAAAATACTAGCAGTTTACATTTTCACAAAAGATGAAAAAATTATTTTTTCAAATTTACAAAGAAAATAAAGATACTGCATTTGTACTGGTTAGTGTTTGGCTAACTAGACTCAAGCTAGAATCACCTAAGGAGCAGAGATTTAACTGAGGGGATGCTTCTGTAAAATTTCCCGTAGGGTGGAACCTCAGGATCCTTTTGTTTTTCATTTTCCTGATGACTAAAGATATTGCACAATTCTTTTCTTTCTGTTTTATGTAATTTTTCTCTTTTTATTAGTTATTTTATTTATTAACATTGTGAATGTTGTTTCCCTTCCCAGGCTCCTCCTCCACGAGACCATCTTCTCTTTCCCCACCTCCTTCACTTCTAAGATGGTGCTTCCTCTAGCTACCCACCCATTCCCACCTCACCCCTTTAGCATCCCCCCTCTCGGGGGCATTAAGCCTCCACAGGACTGAGTGCATATTCTCCCATTGAGGCCAAATAAGGCAGTCTTCTGCTACATATGTAAAGAGCACATGGACTGACCCATGTATGCTCTTTGGTTGGTGGCTTAGTTCCCAGGAGCACTGAGGAATCTGTTTATTTAATATTGTTATTCTTCCTATGGGGTTGAAATCCCCTTCCTCTCCTTCAGTCTCTACTCTAACTCTTCCATAGGGGTCCCCTGGCTCAGTCTAATGATTGGCTGTGAGTATCTGCATCTGTCTTAGTCAGGTGCTGGCACCTGGCTCCTGTCTGCAAGCATATCTTAGCATCAGCAACAGTGTTGGGGTTTGGTGCCTGTGCATGCAATGGATAGCAAGTTGGTACAGTCTCTGAATGGCCTTTCCTTCAGTCTCTACTCCATTTTTTCATCCCTGCATTTCCTGTAGACAGGATCAATTCTGAGTCAAAAATTTTGAAATGTATAGGTCACTCCATCCCTTCACTAGGGGCCATGTCTATCTCCTGTAGGTGGTCTCTTCAGGTTCTATCTCCCCACACATGTTTGGGCATTTTGGCTAATGTCATTCCCATTGGGTTATAGGAGCCTTTCATATCCCTGCTGTCTAGGACTTTCTAGTGGTTCCTCCACACCTCTCTCTCTCTCTCTTTTTAAGGGTATGGCTTCATCCACTTTCCACCATGACAATAAACATTTAAAGCCAGGAACTACCTCTCTTCTTTGGGGCCTGCTGTGGGGAACCGTGGAAAAGACCTACAACTACTGAGCCATTGCCTAACCTCCCGACAAAGACCTCTCTGTGTTCCAGCTACAGAGCCCATCAACTCAGGTAAGGTAGCCAGACCAGCCAAGACTCGCCAAGAGAGTCGCTGTGACCAAGAGTCTCATTTCCTGCGGGACACTGCAAGACCTCATCTTCTCCCCCTCACCCCTTTTGGATGTGGGTCTATCCAGCCCATATGCCCATCTCGGTCCTTCCGAGGCCTCTCAGCAGTACCTGAGAGTCCAGGGGCTTGAGTCCAGTTGGTCCCACCGCTGCTCCAGCTGCCTGGGGCTGCACACATGCAGGATCCACAATTCAGCCCAACAGGACCCACACCCATGCTCCGCTACAGCTCCACCTTACCCCACACTGCTGTTTACGATTTAGTCATTCCAGATTCCTCTTTACCCTCTTTTTAATTGGGTTATTTGGTTTTATTTCTTCTTTTGAGTCTAACTTCTTAAGTTCTTCATATATTTTAGATATTAGCCCTCTATTTGGTGTAGGCTTCATGAAGATCTTTTCCCAATCTGTAGATTGCTGCTTGTTTTATAGACATTGTCCTTTGCCTAACAGAAGCTTTTCCATTTTATGAAGTGGAGTCTGACCCATTTATGTTCTGTTCAGGAAATTTTCCCCTGTGCCAAAGCATTCGTGACTGTTTCCCACTTTCTCTTCTATTAGATTCAGTGTATCTGGTTTTATGTTGAGGTAATTGATCCACTTGGACTTCAGCTTTGTACAAGGTGGTAAGTCTAGCTCAATTTGCATTCTTTTATAAGCTGGCTTCCACTTAGACTAGCACCATTTGTTGAAGATGCTTTCTTTTTTCCACTATTTGGTTTTGGCTTCTTTGTCAAAGATCAACTGTCCGTAGGTATGCAAGTTTATTCTGGGTCTTCAATTCTATTCCATTGATCAACTCATTTCTGTATCAATACCATTTGACTTTTATCAATATTTCTCTGTGCTTGAGGTCAGCAATAGTGATTATGCCAGAAGTTCTTTTATTCTTCAGAGTATTTTTCACTATGCTGGGTTTTTTGTTTTCCATATGAAGTTGAGAATTGAACGTTTCCATATCTGCAAAGAATTGTGTTGCAGTTTTCGCAGGAATTGCACTAAACCTGTAGATTGCTTTCAGAAAAATGACCATATTCACTCTTTTAGACTTACTAATCCATGAACATGGGAGATGTTTTGGTAAGATGACCATTTTTCCTATCTCAATCCTACCAATCCATGAAAGATCTTTCCATCTTCTGAGGTCTTCTTTGATTTCTTTGTTCAGAGACTTGAAATTCCTGTCATACAGATCTTTCATTTACTTGTTTTGAGTTTACACCTTACACCATTCATAATCACTAAGGTTAAAACTAAAATGAAATCACATGCAAGCAAGGATGTGGAGAAAGAGCAATATTCCTACATTGCTGATGGGATTTCAAACTGGTACAACCACTCTGGAAATCAATATTGAGGTTCCTCAGAACATTGGAAAGAGTTCTACCTGAAAGGCCAGCTGTACTGCTCCATCATATAACAAGGATATGTGTTTCCCTATGTTCAGAGCAGCCTTATTCATAACAGTCAGAAGCTGGAAACAACCCAGAGACACCTCAGCCAAAGAATAGATACAAAACATGTGGTTCATTTACACAATTGAATACTGTTCATTTATTAAAAACAACGACATCTTGAATTTTTCAGATAAATTATGTAACTTGAGAATATTATATTGAGTGAGGTAACCCAGACCCAAAGGATATGCATGTTATATACTCATTGATATGTGTGTGTATATTAGCCAAAATGTACAGAATACCTATGATACAACCCACAGACCCTAAGAAGTTTAACAAGAAAGAAGGCCCAAGTGAGGATGCTTTAATTTCACTTGGAAAGGGGAACAAAATAATCATAGGAAGCAGAGGGAAAGTTGGAACTCATTGGGAGAGAGGCGGGGAGAAAAAGGGAAGGAGGATCCATATGGTTGGAGACTGGAAAGAAGCCCAAGGGGCCAGAAAAGTGAATGGAAATATGTAACTCTGAAGAGTGGTGTGTGGGGGGAACCTCCAGAAAGTCCTAGAGACCTGTGATGTGACTCAATGGAGAAGAACTTGGCAAAATGCCCAAAAGTGGAGAGACAGAACCTGAAGAAACCACCTCTAGTAGATGTACAGTGACCAGACCAACTTGGTATCCATACCATGGGTGGGCACCAAACCTTGACACTGCTACTGATGCCATGATGTGCTTACAAACAGGCGCCTAACATTTTTGTCCCCTGAGAGGCTTTACCAATAGCTGACTTAGACAGACGGAGACACTTACAGTCAACCACTGGACAGAGTTTGAGTCTCCTATGGAAGAGTTTGGGAAGGATTAGATGAGCTAAAGAGGTTGACAACAGCATAAGAAGACCAATAGTATCAACTAATATGGACTGCTTGGAGCTCCCAGAGACTAATCTGCCAACCAAACAGCATACATGGGCTTGTCCACGGCCCTAAGAATATATATATAGCAGAGGACTGTCTTGTCTGGTCACAGTGGGAGAGAATGAGCATAATCCTATGGAGACTTGATGCCCCAGTGGAGGGACATAGTGGGATTGAGATGATTGAGGGAGTTGGAGGATTGGGGAATCTCTCAGGAGCAGGGGCATGGGGTAAAAAATTCTTGGAGGAGGAACCAGTAACTGGGGCCACCACAGATGCTGACTATTCCCAGGAAAAACTCCCAATTAACATAAGTGGAGAAAATAAGACATTTCAAGACAAATTCAAATTCAAACAATACCAATCCACCAAAACTACCCTACAGGAAATAATGGAAGGAAAACTACAACACAAGGAAAATAACTACATCAAAGAAAACACAGTAAATAAGTAGTCCATACAGGCAAAAACAAGGGAAACACACACAGACAAACACACACACACACACACACACACACACACACATACACACACACACACACACACAAATAAACATCAACTTCCAAAAATAACAGGAATTATCAGTCACTGGTCATCAATATCTCTCAATATTAATTTATTCAATTCCGCAGTAAAAAGAAAAGGGCTAACAGAATGTGTGGGAAAACAGGGTCTAACAGTCTCTTGAATAAAATAAACACACTCCAGAAATAAATATAGATGTCACTTCAGAGTAAAGGGCTAGATAAAGATTTTCCAAGCAAACAGAGCCAAGATGTAACCTGGAGTAGCCATTATCATATATGATAAATAGAATTTCAACCAAAATTAATTCAAAAAGACAGTGAAGAACACTTTATACACATTAAACAAAAAAATCTACCAAGATGATATCTCGATTCTGAACATCTATGCCCCAAACACAAGAGCAGTCATTAGTAACAGAAACATTGCTAAAGGTTATATTGAGCACCAAACCCCACGAATTAATTCCCCCAGCCACACAGATACTTGATGTGCCAGTTTGGAGGAATAACCACGGTGGTAGGGAGGGTACCTTCTCAGAGAGAAGTGGCACAGGATGGGGGAGGTAGATTTTGGAAGGTGTGACCAAGAGGGAACACTGAGTGGGACATGAAGTGAATAAATAAAAGAACTTTGCTGAATGTAACTCTATGAGTTATTCTTTAAGTGATCATTGATGTGAGAAGGCCCAGCCCACTATGGGTGATGACATACTGTGTAGGTTATTCTTGACTCTGTGCTGGCCGTTCTTGGTTATCAATTTGACTGTATCTGTCAAATTAGAGCATATTTGTGACAGATTTTATAATGGAACACTTTGAGCTAAGATGTTTAGCTTAAAGAAAGATCTTTTAGAGTCAGAAGACCTTACTTAATTTGGGGCCAAATCTGATGGCACCCTATATGAAGGTTGTAGAATAAGGATGCTCTTTCTTGACTTCTTGCTTTCACTGCTTGCCTTTACCTTCACTGGAAAGCTCATTCCTTCAGTGATATTAGAGCTTAAATCTTTGGGATTCTGACATATACTGAAGACCACCTGAGACATCCAGCCTTTTAAGGCAAACAACTATTGGATTTTTGGACTTTCCATTGGAAGACAATTATTGTTGGAATAGTCAAACCACAAACTTCTTTTGCTTAAGTTGTTGGCTAAGTTCTTGTCTTAACTTCTCTTAATGGTGAACTAGGATCAGAACAAGTAAGCCAAATAAATCTTTTCTTCAGAAGTTGGTTTTGTGTGTGTGTGTGTGTTTTATCAAAGAAACAAAACCAAACTACAATAAAATATGATATAAAATCATAAGAACCAACAACCAACAGACTGTGCAATTATGATAAAACTGGTATAGAAAATAATGGACATGGAGGAGAATAAAGTATCCAAACCTAATGATGCATATATGAATGATATACATGTAGGTATTAAAGAGAAAAGACATGTAAGTTATGAAGAAACAGTAGGTGGGTAAAAGTGAGGTAGTAAAAAGTAAAAATTATTATAATATTTTGGATAATCAGTTTTGGGTAAATATAAAAAGAAAAATTAAGTTTTGATTTTTTTATTTTTATTATTTATTTATACACTCCAAATTTTATTTCCCTCCCCGTCAACCCTCTGACTGCTCCACATTTCATACCTTCTCTCAAACCTCCTGTCTACATGAAGATGTCCTCACCCCCAATCCCCACCCCACCTGATCTCTAAACTCCCTGGGACCTCCAATCTCTTAAGGGCTAGGTGCATCATCTCTGATTGAACACAGACCTGGCAGTCCTCTGCTGTATATGTGTTGGGAGCTCATATCAGCTGGAGTAGGCTGCCCTTTTAGTGGTTCAGTGTTTGAGAGATCTCAGGAGTCCAGATTAATTGAGACGGATGATCCTCCTACAGGGTCACCCTCCTCCTCAGCTTCTTTCAGCCTTTCCCTAATTCAACCACAGGGGTCAGCAGCTTCTGGCCATTGGTTGGGTGCAAATATCTGCATCTGAAACTTTCAGCTGCTTCTAGGGTATTCTGGAGGGCAGTCATGGTAAGTCCCTTTTAATGACCTCCATAGACTCAGTAACAGTGTCAAGCCTTGGGACTTCCGCTTGAGCTAGATCTCACATTGGGCATGTCAATGAACCTTCTTTTCTTCAGGTTTCTCTCCATTTCCATCCCTGCAGTTCTTTCAGACAAGAACAACTATGGGTCAGAGTTTGGACTGTGGGATGGCAACCCCCTCACTCACTTGATGCCCTGTCTTTTTCTGAAGGTGAGCTCTGTAAGTTCCTTATCTCTACTGTCAGGCAGTTCATCTACGGTCCTTCCCTTTGAGTCCTGAGAGTCTCTCACCTCCCAGGTCTCTAGTGAATTCTTGAGGGCTCCCCAACCTCATATCTCCCTTGATTGCCTGTTTCCATTCTTTCTGCTGGCCCTCGGAGCTTCAGTCCTTTTTCCTCACCCAACACTAGATCAGGTTCCTCCCACCCCCCCCCCCCACCCTGTACACTTTCTATCCCACTTTACTCCCTCCCTCTCAATTTGTGATTGCTTTCTGCTCCCTCCCAAGTAGGACTGAGGCATCCTCACTTGGACCCTTCAGCTTGTTGACCTTTTTGAGTTCTATGGACTGTATCTTGGGTATTCTGTATTTTGTGTGTGTGTGTGTGTCTAATATCCACTTACTAGTGAGTATATACCACACATGTACTTTCAAGTCTGACTTACCTCACTCAGGATGATATTTTCTAGTTTCACCCATTTGTCTACAAAACTCAGGACGTCCTCATTCTTAATAGCTGAGTAGTATTCCATTGTGTAAATGAACCACAATTTCTGTATCCATTCTTCTGTCCTGGGATATCTGGGTTGTTTCCACATTCTGGCTATCACAAATAAGGCTGCTATGAACATAGTGAAACACATGCCCCTGTGGCATGGTGGGGCATCTCTTGGGTATATTCCTAAGAGTGGTATTGCTGGATCTTCAGGTAGATCTATTTTCAATTTTCTGAGGAACCTCTAGATTGATTTCCAGAGTGGTTGTACCAGTTTGCAATCTCACCAGCAATGGAGGAGCGTTCCTCTTTCTCCACATCCTTGCCAACATGTTTTGTAACCTGAGGTTTTGATCTTAACCATTCTGATTGGTGTAAGGTGAAATCTCAGGGTCATTTTGATTTGCATTTTTCTGATCACTAAAGACTTTGAACATTTCTTTAGGTGTTTCTCAGCCATTCAAGATTCCTCTGTTGTGAATTCTGTTTAGTTCTATACCCCATTTTTTGATTGGGTTGTTTGGTTTTTTGGTGGTTAGCTTCTTGGGTTCTTTATATACTTTGGGTACTAGCCCTCTATCAAATGTGGTGTTAGTGAAGATTTTTCCTAATCTGTAGGTTGCCTATTTGCTTTTTTGACTTTGTCCTTTGCCTTACAGAAGCTTTCCGGTTTCATGAGGTCCCATTTATGAATTCTTGATCTTAGAGCATGGTCCACTGAAGTTCTGTTTAGGAAATTTCCCCCTGTGCCAATGAGTTCAAGGCTCTTTTACACTTTCTCTTCTATCAGATTCAGTATATCTGGTTTTATGTTGAGTTCCTTGATCCACTTGCACTTGAGCTTTGTGCAAGGTAATATATATGGATCTATTTTCAATTTTCTACATACAGACAACCAGTTAGAACAGTATCATTAATTGAAGATGATTTTTTTTTAAATCCAATTTATATTTTTGGCATCTTTGTCAAAGATCATGAGTCCATAAGTTTGTGGTTTTATTTCTGTGTCTTTATTTCTTTTCCATTTATCACCATGTCTGTTTCTATACAATACCTTGCAGTTTTTATCACTATTGCTCTGTAGTAAAGCTTGATGTTAGGGATAGTGATTCTGTCAGCCATTCTTTTATTGTTAAAAATCGTTTTCACTATTCTGTTTTTGTTGTTGTTGTTGTTGTTGTTTTGTTTTTGCCTTTCCAGATGAATTGAGAATTGCTGTTTCCATGATTTGAAGAATTGTGTTGAGATTTTGATGGGAATTTCACCAAATCTGTAGATGGCCATTTTTCTGTATTAATTCTGCCAATCCACAAGCATGGGAGAGCACTCCATTTTCTGAGATCTTCTTCAAATTCTTTCTTGAGAGTCTTGATGTCACTGTCATACAGGTCCTTCTCTTGCTTGGTTAGAGTTACCTCAAGACGTTTTATATTACTTGTGGCTGTTGTGAAGGGAGTTGTTACCCTAATTTCTTTCTTAGGCTGTTTATCATTTGTATAAAGGAAGGTTACTGATTTAATTGAGTTAATTTTATATCCAGCCACTTTGCTAAAGTTGTTTAACAGCTGGAGAAATTCTCTGGTAAAATTTTGAGGGTTACTTATATATACTATCATATTATTTGCAAATAGTGATACCTTAATTTCTTCTTTGCCAATTTCACCTCTTTTTGTTGTCTTTTGTTCTAGCTAGCACTTCAAGTACTATATTGAATAGATATGGGAAGAGTGCTCATCCTTGTTTTGTTCCCAATTTTAGTGGGATTGCTTCAAGTATGTCTCCATTTAATATGATATTGGCTGTTGGTTTGCAGTAAGTTGCTTTTATTATGTTTTAATATGGGCCTTGAATTCCTGATCTTTCCAATACTTTTACCATGAAGGAGTGCTGTATTTTGTCTAATGATTTTTCTGCATCTAAGGAGATGATCATGTGATTTTTTTCTTTGAGTGTGTTTACATAGTGGATTATGTTAATGGATTTTCATATATTGAACTAACCTCTATTAGTTTCAGTGTCTCTGGTTACTTTCTAATTAAATGAACTTCCTATTGGTGAGAATGGGGTGTTGAAGTCAACTATTATTATGTGGTATTCATTGTGTATGTTGAGGTGTAGTACAGTTTCTTTTATGAATGTGGGTGCTCTTGAATTTGGGGCATAGATGTTCTAAATTGAAACTTTCTCTAGGTGGATTTTCTCCTTGATGAATATGAGGTGTCCTTCCTCATCATGTTTGATAACTTTTGGTTAAGTGTATTTTATTTGATATTAAGATGGCAACTCCAGCTTATTTCCTGAGGCCATTTGCTTTGAAGACCCTTTTCTGTCCTTTTACTGTGAGATAGTGTGTGTCTTTGTTATTGAGGTATGTTTCTTATATACAGCAAAATGTTGGATCCTGTTTGCACATCCTGTCTGTTAGCTTATGTCTTTTTATAGGTAAGTTGAGTCCATTAATGTTGAGAGATATTTAAAAGAGATGACTGTTGGTTCCTGATATGTTTGTTTTTGTAAGTGGCTTTATGTGCTTATGGTTCTCTCCTTTTAGCTTTGCTGTGGAATGCTTAATATCTTGTCCTTTCATTGGTGCAGGTACCTTTCTTGTATTGGAGTATTCCTTCTAGGATCCTCTACACAGCTGGATTGGTAGATAGATAATATTTTGGTTTTTCCATCTATGTAGATTGAGAGTTTTTCTGAATATAATAGACTGGGCTGGCATTTGTATTCTCTTAGCATCTGCATGACCTCTGTCCAGGCTCTTCTTGCTTTCATAGTCTCTATTGAGCAGTGTAATTCTACTCAACAGAATTCTAGTGTAATTCTGATCGGTGAAATTTTATATGTTACATGGATATTTTCCTTTACAGCTTTTAATATTCTTTCTTTCTTCTGTGCATTTAGTGTTTTGATTATTATGTAATGAGAGGATATTATTTTCTGGTTCCATTTAATTGATATTCTATAAGATTCTTGTACCTTTATGGTCGTCTCTTTCTTTAGGTTGGGAAAGTTTTCTTCTATGATTTTGTTAAAGACATTTTCAGGTCTTTTGAGCTGGGAATCTTTATTCTCCTCTATTCTGACTACTCTTAGATTTGGTCTTTGCATTGTGTCCTGAATTTCCTGGATGCTTTGGGTTATGGGTTTTTTTCGTTTTGAATTTTCTTTGATAGTTGTGTCAATCTCCTCTATGGTATCTTCTACACCTAAGATTCTTCCTTCTATCTCTTGTATTCTGTTGTTGAAACTTATGTTTGTAATTCCTGGCCTCTTTTGTAGGTTATCCATTTTCAGGTCTGCCTCCATTTGTGTTTTCTATATTTTTTCTACTTCCCCTTTTAGGTCTTGGAGCATTTTATTCAATTCCTTCACCTGTTTACCTGTGTTTTCCTGTATTCCATTCAGTAAATTATTGATACCCTCCTTAAATGACTCTATTATCTTCATAAGATAGGATTTTAAGACAGGTTCCTGATTATCAGAAGTATTGGTGTATGTATTCAGGGCTTGCAGTTGTGGGAGAACTAGGTCCTGACAGTGCCCATGTATATTGGCTTTTGTTGCTTATGGTCTTGTCCTTGCCTCTCCCAACCTGGGTATGCCTGGTGTTTGTTGTTCTGGGTGACTCTGTCTGGAATCTGCTTCTTTTGTCCCTGGGTTGTTTCAGGCCTCCTTGCAGACCTGAAGCCTTGATTGTAGCAGATCACCTGTTGGGTGTTTTAAATAGGGACTCTTCAGAGGTTCAGAGAAGCTGCTAATCTGTTGACCTGGCTACAGTAGATCTCTCTGGAGGCCTTCAGACTGTTGGGATTTCAGTGTAGCAGTCAAGCTGTTGTACTGTTTGGAGATGTTCTCCAGGGAGACCTATGGACTGTGATTTCTGTTGCCTATTTGAAGTAGAACTCCAGGGAGGCTTTCAACCTGTCAGGTCACTTGCCCCACATGCCTTCAAGCTGTGGTGTCAACTGCTCTAAGTGCAGCAGATCCTCTAGGATGGGTTAGGATATGGTGTCTTCATGGGAGCAGACCAACTAGCAGTCAACTGCTCTGAGTGCAGCTGATCTTCAACTGCTCTGAGTGCAGTGGATCCTCTAGGATGGGTCAGGTTATGGTGTTTTCAGGAGAGCAGACCAGCTAGGATTTTGCCCCAGTAGAAAGGACCAAGTGGAACGGGTAGAAGGGAAGTGGTATTCAGACAGGGTTGGGGTTGGTGGATGATGGGTCCCAAGTCCACTGGGCTCCCAGAAGGAAATCTGGGTTTTCAGGGGGCATGGCCTTACCAGCTGCTCTGAGTGTAGTGGATCATCTAGGATGGATCAGGGTATGGGGTCTTCATGGGAGCAGACCAGGTAGGAGTCTGCCCCAGCAGAAAGGACCAAATCTTGATTTTTCATTATACTACATGAATGACAGGTTCTAGAGAAATATATAATAGGTGAAAACGTAGTGGTCAAAGTTCTAGAATCATAATCGCATAGTGAAACATTTCCTTAAAGATGAAGTACTTTAAGAGACAATAATACTAAGAAAATCTGTGCTGAAAATGATGAATAATAAATATAGGAAGATCAAAAACCACAGAGAATTATGTGCAACAATAACAAACATCAATATGACCTATATAGCACTAGCTAGTTATTCTAATGACAGATGCAAAAGTAGATTGAACATTGAGGCACATGTGACAAGCTGCTCCAAAACAAATCTTGTACCTTACTTCTCTGAGGAATCTACATCGTCAAACTCTTCGAGACAAAATAGAATTGTTTTTTCCAGCAGCACTGAATGGGTTAACATAAATTCAGAGGCTAATTGCTCAGAAACTGTCTATAATTAGAAACAAGAGGACTTTCTACTATCCGATAGAAGTCCAGTTGATCTGATGCTGTATAGATATCTATAGAATGACCCTGTTGGATACTCCCAGAAATCACTGGTAAACATTTGAGTAAAGAGCATCAGTTTGATTAGCACTGCATATTCAGTTCATTTGAATCTGAATGAAAATGCTAACTGAACCTTGGGCAAACTCTCACTTCTATTTAGTTTAACATATAGTTTGGTACTTCATGGGTTTCAAATGCTCTGGCTTTATCCTCTGGAGCTTCAAGTCCTGCCCCAGTTCTACTTTCTAAAGACACTTTAGATTCCTCCTCCTGTTTGCTCATTAAGAGCATGATGTGTTCCAAGTGTTCCTCTTGTCACTTAGAACATGGATACAGCAGGCAAGGCTCCTATCTTTATTTCTTTCTTGCTCCAACCATGACTAACTTTTAAAGTACAAAAATTGTAATCTCATTCTCACAAGGCTATTTTGAAATATTTCTTTGACATCAACCTGTCTCTATGTGTTCCCATACTTCTGTTTCTAGACATACTCAGACAACATTGTGTGATTCATCTAACATGATTGTTTATGTACACATTGTTTTTTCTACACACCAAGTCTATTTATATCACCTTAGAAAAAAATCTATTCTTATAAAAAGTTCAAGGCCAATTAAAAAAATAAAAATCACCCCTTCATAAAGCTCACTGTTCAAGCAAGTTTCTGTTCTCCCTTCCCCAATGTATGCAGAGTGTCTTCACTAGAAAATTATTTGTTCTTACTACAGAATGGTATCACAGATGATTCTGAAGAATGTGATTTGTATAAGCTCATGGGCCCTGATCAAAGGTGAGTTCTTCCTGTGTTTAAAGATAGATAATAATAGTAAATAAGATAATGTACCACTGAATATTTTTTAACATGAAAATAATGATACATTTTCCCAGGAAATGTGAATAGAGATTTCCTTGTCTCTTTGTAGATTTTGTTTTTCTGAGCCTATTTTTCTAAGTCAATAACTAAATCTAAAGATGCAGTGTTACCAGCCAATAAGCATATGTCCCCCTGATGCCTCTATTCAAAGTCAAAATGACTGATGCATAACTCATATACCATCTCTATGCAAGCTCTTGATTTGAAGTATTTTCAGTTTTTAAAAGTGACCATTTTCCTACAAGCACCAGTTTGTTGGTGCATTATTAGCTCTCATGTATACCAAGGTTTATATAATTGGTATGTTGTGAAACTGTTCCATGTACCCAGATGATTTTCATATAGTAGCAGACAATAGTCTCTGATGAAGCTTTCATTCACAATTAATTAGCACAGCAAAAGGTTCAGCTTTGGCTCTGTCCTTTCAGAAGATTGTACTATGACACAGATTTGCATTCATACAGCACAGCTGCTTTTCATGAAAAGATCATTTGCCCTCACAATAATTTTCAAGCATGTGAAGTATAGTTTAACTCCCAAAGGAGTAAACCATGGTGCAAAGCAGATGGCTTAAATATGGTATTGACAAATTGTCTTTTCCATACATGTTATCTTAAATATTTCTGCAAACTACTTTCTCTATTGAACATTGAAAAACACCAGAATAAAAACACAATTCTAGGGATAATTCTCTAAAGCCACATCATAGAATTATTTGAGATGTAAATCATAAATCATTTAGCAGCCCAAGACCATTCTAAGCCAATTTACCCAGCAATTATTCTAATCAATGCCATTAATTCATTGAGTTGGAGGTAAGAATATCTCACAGCAGTTTAGCGAACATTAAAATCTATAATTTTAAAATATAATATCAATATAGGTGTGACCCATACAAATAACTTAAATACATGAACTTTCTCTAGGCATGACTCATAACTTTCAGTGTTTTACATAAAACTGACATTCATCAAATATGTTCTATATTATATTTCTTATTCCCATTAAAATATGAACTTCATATAATTTCATCATACCATATAATTTTAAGAAACACTTAGAAACAAGGAAATAATTTCATCATACCATATAATTTTAAGAAACATTTAGATATAAGGAAAATGATGTGTGGGTGTGAAGATATACTTCTACTAAAAATAAATTAAGATGCTTTGGAAGATCTATAATTTTCCTAGGGCTTTCAATACTAATCACAGGAACATTTGGTGTTCCATCCTAGTCACATGCATCATCGTTCTACTAGGCAGCCTTTTTCACATATGACAGCATTAATATGCTTTAATTCATTGAAGAAGTCTTAATATTTGGCATTATTATATTTAACTTACATGTACAGGTTTGATATTTAGAATATTACAGGTATATATGTATTATACAAAGACCTGTAGTACAGAAATGTGCCAAAAATATGTACCTTAATGTTGGGTAGAATATAAATAATTTCTTATGTTTTACTACAATAAATTGAACGCAATATGCTGAACCCTAAAAGAAATACGATAATGTTTAATCTTTCATTGAGAAATAGCTAAATATTATTGAGATTTTTAGATAATTCATTATTTTCCATCTTTTAAATTCACTGTGTACTAAGACAATCTGACAGTAGTTCTCAACCTTCCTAATCCTGCAATCTTTTAATAGAGTTCCTTATGTTGTTTTGACATCAAACATAAAAATATTTTGTTGTTACTACATAACTGTAATTTTGCTTCTATGAGTTGAGGTGTAAATATCTGATCAGCAGAATATTTGTTATTCCACCCTCAAAGGAGTTGGGACCCAAAGATTGAGAGCCACTGTTAGACTTTACCATAATATTATCTTGGATTAGACTTTGATAAAATTCTCAACTTGTGTTAAGATGTACCAGGACTCTGTCTTATTCAATATGTATGATATTTACTCATTCTATGTGCATCTAGTCAGAACATCATGTCATACCACTGTGGAACTTGATGGCATGGTGATGTTAGCAGTGGGATCTGACTATATCACAGGGTTTTCTATTAGAAATCATCAAAGGAAGATTTGAAGACATCATTCATATTGAATGCAGGACATATACTTTAACAAAAGTGACCTATTTGTGGCGGTTTGAATATGCTTGGCCAACGGGAACTATTAGGAGGTGTGGACTTGTTGAAGGCATGGCCTTGTTAGAGGAAGTATGTATGTCACAGTGGAAGTAAACTTTGAGGACTCTCAGTCTTCAAGCTTCACCCAGTGCAGAAGAGTCAGTCCTCTCCTGGCTGCCTTCAGATCAAGATGTAGAATGTTCTTCTCTTCTTCCAGCATCTTGTCTGCCTGGATGCTGTCATGCTCCCCATCATGATGATAATGGACTGAATCTCTGAAGCCATGAAACAGCCCCTGCCAATTAAATATCCTTTATAAAAGTTGCCTAGGTCTTGGTGTCTCTTTACCACAATGAAACACTAAGACACATTTTTTTGTTTTGTTTTTTTTTTCTGACAGAATTCCTTTATAATACCTATGTCTTGAGAAATCCTTATGGCTAGCTGAACTTAAAATCCTTGCTTTATTTCATTATGTCAATATAAATTCTCAAGTAACTTCTGCAAGTTTATATGACTGTAGTGGCAATGAAAAAGTCCTGCCACTCCTCATGAGGAAAAGTCATTTTCTCTCATATGAAATGAACATTATGAACCTCTCCTTTGTTTCCAAGGTCAGAGAAAAGTCAGGAAACAACCCTTATTGCTACTTCCTATGTGGTGGTTCTACAACTTTGAAAATGTGACTTCGAAGCCAGACAGTGATGGTGCATGCCTTTAATCCCAGCACTCTGAGTTCGAGGCCACAGACTGAATTCCAGGACAGCTAGGGCTATACAGAGAAACAGAGAAACCCTGTCTCAAAAAAACTAAAAACCAAAAAACCCTCCAAAAAAGAAAGAAAGAAAAGAAAAGAATTATTCATTTGATTTGAGTTTTACTGTAGCCCTGAAAGATTCCAAAGACAGATTCTGTTTAAACAGAAAGTCGGCTTCCGTGATAACAATTTAAGGAGGCTAGGATCTGGCTGGGCTTTCAAGGTGCCTTGCTCAACTGAGTGAAGATCAAAGGTGCACTTGCATTAATCAAGTGCTGAAAGTTGCATTTTCCCACTGTGTTGAAGGCCTAGCCTAATTTCAAATTAACAGGCAGACATGTTTTGAAAATATTTGTCTGACACATTATTTAAAATCTGCTGCCACAATATGGTGAGATATTTTTTAAGCTGAACACAGTTTCTTGTTAAACAAAATATTTTGAATAAAAAGTATACTCAATCTGTTAAATGGATGTGTACTTATATTTAAGCTTTTGAAGTAAAGCAATGTGTGGGAAAAAATTACTATTTAAAGGACACCATGTTTTGGTGGACTGGGTGATATCTTTCACGTAAACCCATCCTTAGGACCAAAAGAAAATTAAGGGGAATTAATCTCTGTATTCATCTTCACTGAGGCAAAACATTTGTGACAGCTAGTAGTCTGTATGAATGGTAGAATAATAAAATGCCAACAAATTTAATCTAAGTAAGCATTTGTATTAAAACAAAGTCATTCTTTTATTATAAGTACATACATTATAAGACAGATTGTATAAGTCATCTGATAAAGATCTTACTGGACGTGTTCAACTTTATTTTAAAATATGAGTGCCTGAAAATTATGAAACTTAAGGGTAACATATAGTGTAGAATATTATGTCCATAGATGGATAAATGCACAGATCATATGCCAAGGTCCTATATATTTATATATAATTTGTATGATATAAATTCTGTGTTGTTTACTACTGATAATTCAGAATACAAAAACTCTAAAGTTATATCCATTTAGTTATATATTTTAAGATATAAACCCAATAGCTATGAATCGTCTATTTAAATGTCCACAGAAGGATTAATTTAGGTATTGCTGTGAATATAAAATTATAGCACTTTCTAACTTTTTCATCTTTCTACATTTGTCTACCTAATAAATTTCAAAATGTTGTCAAACAGCAGATAATCATTAAGCAAGAATATTTAGAACCTAGTGCTTAAGAAGGTTAAAACAATTAAAAAATTAAAGGTAACAGTAAGCTACTTACATGTACTTTGAAATTTTCTGAGAGATAACAAATTTTTAACTACAGTCAGATTCTTATATTTTCTTTATGTCATCTAATAAGAAAATATTTCACACTGAGTGGTTTAGGTGAGAATTTATTTTGCACAGTTCTGGAAAGTCAAAATTCAAGATTATAGTGGGCCTAAAGAGATTTTTTTCCAGGTTTAAAAATATCACATACTACCCTTTTGCTGCACTTTCAAAGACATGAGAGCATGGTGTATATATCCTAGGTTTTGTATGTGCTCATAAATGTCACAATCCATGTATGCATAGTCTATCCTTTTAACTTACCTACACCTAGTAATTCCCAAAAGACTACTCCAAATATCACTCATCATGTTTAATTCATCAACATATGAATAACGGAACTCAAGGAACTTTCAATCCATACTAACATCTTCAAAACATTTTATTATTTTTAAATAACTTAGCTTAGATACACAATAAATGATCTTGAAGATTTGTCATGAAAAATATAAGATGAATTTAATAATTTGGATTTCAGATATAAATCAAGAAAAAGACATGAAGGTACCAGTAGATACCATTTTACTTATTCAATAACTTTGTATTTATTCTACTGTGAGAAAAATGACAAATTCCAGGAAAGGTTTCTGCTGTCATGAACTCTGGACCTTGTAGACAAGATGCTAGTGAAACCGTAAAGAAAATAAATGGTATATTCTAAGATAAATGACCCAAGTTTGTACTTGGATACTGGGGATCAAAATTTCAGGGTATTTACCAACAAATTCAAACCTAAAATAAACTGAGCTTTCTGAGGATAGAGAAAGAGAGAGAGAGAGAGAGAGAGATCTCAGCTATGCAGAGACAGCCAAATTTAGGACTCTGTATATGACCTAATTGTATGATATGACTGATTTGAAATTCTTAATGACCTTGTTTTAGTAACTGAATATTAAAATTGCGTAGATATATCACATATTCTTTATCCATTCTTCAGTTGAGGGACATCTGGGTTCTTTTCAGTTTCTTCCTATTATGAATAAAGCTGCTATGAACATAGTTGAGTAAGGGCCCTTCTTATAGTCAGCCATCTTTTTGGTATATGTCCCAGAATAATATAGCTATGTGGTAGAGTAGAACTATTCTCAATTTTCTAAGAGACTTCCAAATTGATTTCCAGAGTAGTTGTACAAGTTAGCACTAACACCAGTAATGGAGGAGTGTTTCCCTTGCTCCATATCCTCACCAGCATGTGCTACCATTTGAGTTTTTAATCTTAGGCAGCCAGGCTATTGTAAAATAAAATCTCAGAGTCATTTGGATTTGGATTTCCCTGATGAGTAAGGACATTGAATATTTGCTTAATACCTTCTCAACCATTACAGATTCTACTGTTGAGAATTTTCTGTATTCCTTTGCATCTCACCTTTTAATTGAATTATTTGGCTCTTTGGTATATAATTTATTAAATTCTTTATATATTTTGGATATTAGTTCACTGTTGCATATAAGGTCAGTGAAGATCTTGTCCCATTCTGTAGGTTGTCATTTTGCTTTATTGATAGTATCCTTACCCTTGTAAAAGCATATCAGTTTTATGAGGTTTCACTTATTAATTGTTGATCTTAGGTGTCTGAGCTATTGGTATTCTGTTCAGAAATTTGTCCTCTGTGTTAATGAGTTCAGAGTAGTTCCGCAGTTTTTCTATTATTAGATTGAGTGTATATGGTTTTACGTTGAGGTCGTCGATCCACTTGGACTGAGTTTTGTGCAGGGTGATATGTTATAGTAATATTTGTAAAAGGCTATGTCTTGGGTTGACTATCTAGGCAGCAGCTGCTCTACCTAGCTCTGCCACAATGTTCCCTGGCCAGAGGCCACATGGGTGCCACAGCTAGAAGTGGCCAAAGGCGACACACATACCACAGCTAGAAATGGCCAGCCAGAAACACTGGCCCTGGCACCCACAAGTATCCAGCATGGGAGATGGCTCTGCCAATCTCCCACTGTCTCCACAAGGCTGGGCTGAGCCTAGCCCATCTCACCATTCACTCGGTACCCAATAGAAATGAGACACTAATGCTTAAAGATTATCCTATGGCTTTATATGTTTAGTAATGCTCAATTAACAAGTTGCCCACACAATTAGAGGTGTTAACCAATTAACTGACCTAAACAATAGTTGTTACCCAGGACAGCTCTCATTACGTGCATGGCTCTCCATGGCTCCTACATTTCGTTTCTTTCTAGCTCCTCCTCTTCCTCTCCTATGTCTCTCTTTACTCCTCCCACATTAGCTCCTCCCAAATTACTGAGTTTGTGGTAAATGTTGCTGGGAAAATATCCCGCGACATATCACCCTTCTTGTCAGAATAAAACTGTCTCTCAAAATATAATTAGAGCACAATTATACCAGTTTATATCGGTAAGATACAAGATAGACATAATACCCAGTCCAATATATTGTCAATAAAGAGACTCTTGTCATCTATCTTAACTTAAAAGACTATATAGTTCTGTACCTGGCTTATATCTTGGCTTTAGAATGAATTTAAACTGAAAACCATCCTCTCAAATCTGTTCTCTCAAAGTAAATAGCCTGGGTTGGCTATGAGACTATAAGTCTTCAACTCCATCAGAAATCCAGAATGACTGAAAATATGGGAAGGAAAAGCATAGCCACGTGCAATGGTGTGTTCACATTGCTCTTTGGCACCCACGAGACACCAGCATAGGAGATGACCCTGCCTATCTACGACACTGTCTCCACAAGGCTGGCATGAGCCCAGACCATCCCACCATCCACAAGTTATCTGGTAGAAATGAGACTCTAATGCTTAAATATTATCCAGTGGCCTTATATGTTTGGTAATGCTCAAATAACAAGATGCTCACACAATTAGAGGTGTGTTCCAATATCTAAACTTATGATGTAAGTTGTTACCCAGGACTGCTCTCGACACATGCATGGTCCTCTATGGGTCCTACATCTCTGCCTCTTCCTAGCTCCTTCTCTTCCTCTCCTTTTCCTCTCCTTACTCCTCCCACATTAGCTTATCCCAGTTACTGAGTTTATGGAGTTTATGGTAAATGTTGTGGGGAAAATATTCTGCTACAGTGATAAACATGGATCTATTTGCATTCCTCTACATATAGGTATCCAGTTAGACAAGAACTATTTGTTAAGGATACTTTGTTTTTTGACTATATGGTATTGGCTTCTTTGTCAAGTGTCCATAGGTATGTGGGATTATTACTGGGTTTTAGAGTCTATTCCATTGTTCAACATGTCTGTTTTATGCAAATAACAAGAGGTTTCTGTTATTATTTTTCTGTAGTCTAGCTTGAAATCAGTGATGGTGAAACCTCCAAAAGTTATTGTATTTTACAGGATTGTTTTTGTTATTGTGGCTCTTTCAAGGTCTGTAAAGAATTGTGTTAGACTTCTGAGGGAAATGTACTTATCTGTAGACTGCTTCTGGTAAGATGGCCATTTTCACTATGTTTATCCTACCAATCCATGAGCATGGGAGATCTTCCAATCTTGTGATATCTTCTTCAATTTTTTTCTTCAGAAAGAACTTGAATTTCTTGTCCTACCTGTCTTTCATTTGTTTGATTAGAGTTACCTCAAGATATTTTATATTATTTGTGACCATGGTGAAGGATGTTGTTGCCCTAATTTCTTTTTCAAACTGTATATTGTTTGCATAAATTTGTCCTGAATTTTTTGGAGCTTATTTTGTATCCAGCACTCTGCTTAAAGTGTTTATCAGCTATAGGAGTTCTCTATTAAAGTTTCGGGGTCATTTATTTATTTATTCTATCATATCATTTGTGACTGATACTTTGAATACTTCTTTTTCAATTTATATCTCTTTGATCACCTTTAGCTGTTTTATTGATTCAACTACTATGTTGAATACACAGGGAGATTGTAGCCAGCCTTGTATTGTTCCTGAATTTTGTGGAATTATTTTAGTTTCCCTACATTTAATGTAGAGATGTTGATGTTGGCTATTGGCTTGCTATCTTTTTTTTGTTATGTTGAGGTATTCACCTTTTATCCCTAATTGCTCCAAGACTTTTAACAGGAAAAGGTGTTGAATTTGTCAAAGCCTATTTCAGCACTGAATGAGATGATTGGGTGATTTTTTTCATCAAGCTTATTTATATAGTAGATTTCATTGATGGACTTTCATATATTGCAGCATCACTGCATCCCTAGAATGAAGCCTACTTGATCATAGTGTGTGATGTATTTGATGTTTTCTTGGATTTGATTTGGCAACAAATGTATGGAACTCAAAATAATGCTGAGTGAGGCAACCCAGACCTAGAAAAACATGTATCGTATGTACTCTCCTATCAGTGGACATTAGCCATAAAGTACAGGATAGCTGCGTTATTATCATAGGAACAAACTAACCTGGTTAATTAGAAGGGTCTAGGTGGTGATGTATAAATCTTACTCCAAAGGAGAAACAAAGTAGTTATCAGATGTGTATAGCTAGGGGAATTGGGTGGGAGGGGAGTGAGTAGGGGAAAGGGATAATGGTCATATTTTTGGAGATGAGCAGTGAAAGAGGGCTAGATGTGAGAATAGAAATTTGTGTGGTACATCTCTGGGACTAGCTCGAAACCTGGGACAGGAGAGGCTACAGGGAATCTATGGGGTGACCTTGCTGAGATTCCTACATACAGGTTGTGTGTACACTGAAGTGATTACTTCCTGTAGACTGGCAAGACTTCCAGTGGAGAGAGGAGAGGTATCAACCCACCCATAAAACCTTCAACTCAGAATTTGCCCTGCTTACAAGATATTCAGGGATAAAGATGAAGCAGATGCCAGGGAATGGGCAACCAAAGACCTACTCAACTTGAAACTCATCCTGTGTGAGGGAGCCAACTTCTGACATGCCTAATGAAACTCTTCTAGGCTTGCAGACAATTGCCTAGCATATTGTTTTCTGAGAGGCTTCATTCAGCAGCTGAAACAGATGCAAGAAACAGATGCAAAGACCTACAACCAGAGGCAGAGCTCTTTGAGTCTCGTGGAAGAGTGGATGATAAGAATGGGAGAGCTGAATGGATGAAAGAAACCACAAGACCTACAAAGTCAGCTAATATGGTCCGATGTTAGGACTAAATATCCCAGGGAAAGGTGATACCCTAGTGGGGGCTTTCCTTCTTCTGAGGTGACAGGAAGGGATAATGAGAAGAAGAACCTGTAAGGGTAGGACTGGGAGGAAAGGAGACAGTGGAGTTTCAATCAGGATGTAAAGCGTATTAGTAAATAAATTAATAAAAAATATTCTTAAGTATTGTATTTTTGAGTTTTCATTTATTAGAGAAATCCAAAGGAAAAAAAATGAAGCATACATACCACAAACACACATAAAAAATAAAAACATGAACACTGTTCTTGTTCTCTAATTCACATTCAGTGTTCAGAATGATGCATGAAAACTACATTCTACTGAACCCAAGATGAATGTGAAATCAATTATATTCAGAATGTACAAGGTAACTGTATAAGCTTGGCACCTACTTTCTCTCTAATAAAAAACCTGTTTTAAATAGAGAAATCAGTTCTTTTTTCTAAGCAATATATTCTACCCAAGAACCAAACACCTTTGGGTATATATGCTTCTCTTATAGACTAGATAATTAACAATATTTTCTTATTTCCATAATTTACTTTTCCATTTGCCTTGTATCCCAATAGCAGCCCCTTCTCTCCTCTCCTCCCAGTCCTACTCCCACAAATTCCTCTCCCAATTATACCCTCCTTTTCCTCAGAGAAGTATAAACCACCCTTGGATGCCACTACACTCTGAGACATCTAGTCCTAGCAAGACTAAACATTTCCTCTCTCACTGAGGCCCAACAAGACAGCCCAGGTAGAAGAAGAATTCAGTTGCAGACAACAGCTTCTGCTATAATTGTGATGGGCCCCACATGAAGACAAAGCTGTACTTCTCCTACAGATGTGTATGGGGCCTAGGTCCAACCCCTGCACGCTCTTTGGTTGGTTGTTCAGTCTTGGTGAGGCCCCATAGGCCCAGGTAAGTTGACTCCATAGATTATTTTATGGTGTCCATTTGTAGGTGATATAGAGATGATGTAGGGAGATTAGACTCACTATTCTCTTTAATCCTTCACTCTTTCATTAGATAATATTATAATGGAGGCACAATGTGTGCAATGTGCATATCAAGGATGTAAATATAAATATGACTGTTAATTTTCACTATGTTTATGTTGCTCTGGTAAGAATAAATGACAAATAAATAATTAATAAATAAATAATTAATAAAATAAATAATTTTGGAAAAAGTATCAAACTGAAAATGTTTATTTTTGATGTTTACATCCTCTTCTGTAAAACTGACATTGTACAATACAACAATGAGTAATAAAACTCTAGAAACTTTCAATTTTAGATTTTCTTTATTTCATAATATTACATAAAAAACAAAACCAATCTGACTTTTCCAGAGACAGAGGAGTAGGTTAACAGATTTATCTTCCAATACACTTTTATTTAGAGCCAGATGCTCTAAATTTGTGTTTTTAAATAGTCTCTACAAATAATGTGTGGCCATAAGTACAATTCCCAGATTGAAGACAAAGAAAACAAAGACATGAGAAGGAGGGGTGAAAGAGTTGACATAACTGACACTCAGTTGTTGAGTGCTCTTAGGCTCTAAGAGGCTACAGCTGAGTGGACTTCACATGAAAGTCTTAGCAAGATTTCTAAGTTAATACAAAGCAAATGTGAAAATATGAGCAATAGAAAGTGGAGAAACATACAGGAAGGAGAACCATACATGGGCTGCTTTATAAATTAAAATGTTTTACATTGTGGTTCATCAATCTTGCTTCTTTTAGTAGCAACTTCTCACCTAACTATGATGATGTACTACATCAGATAAAACATCCTGTAGGACATTGAAAGAGCAAATTGTATCAAGTGTTAAAAGCAAATATACTTTAATAAGTGCATATGCTTAGTATTTAATGGATTGTATTTGGATTAAATTTGAAAGGAAAATAATAAAATGTAAAAGATGAATTAAGATAAAATGTTATAAATTAAGCTAGAAAATGCAAGGGAATGACTTACCAGGCAACTAGAACAGATGGTATAAAGTGAGAGAGTTTTCAAAGTGAACAATTAGGTTTCTGACTTTGGTGACCCGATATAAATATAAGCTTAGAGGCAATTGACAAGGCATAAAAATAGTGGATGCCGTTTTTAACACATTAAATTTAAGGTTTTTAAGTAGGAAGAATTTAAAAGTGGTTGTTAAAAGAGATTTTATAAGTAGTTTAGTAGCTTAGTAAAAATGTAAGGAAAACATTCAGATTCCACTTATTCAGAAGCTGGGGACTCAGATTTGAATCCACAAAACTGAATAGGATACCAAGCCCAGGCTACACTGTCCTTCAAAAGACCCCTATCACAGAAATGTTATATACTAATAATAAGTATATATTAACATTATATTTTATATCATACAAATTGTATATAATATATGTTAATACATATTATATATGTTATAACATATATAAACACATTAATATTTATATATATATATATATATTAACACGTTTTATACCAATAATTGAGGATAGTTCCATAGTGTAACAAAAATTGTGAAGTATAGAATTCTAAATATTTGGTTCATGTCTAGTTCAGTTACCATGTTCTCATTCAAGTAATAGTGTTTTGATGAGTATGGCCACTTGATATTAGTGTCTAAATTATATGTGTACATTTCTTTGGTTTAAAAATATCTCAATATAGGTGTAGAGCTTAGTTTACCAAGGATATGTGAAACTCAAAATTCAATTACAATTCCACCAAAAAATCAAGTAAACAATAAGCAAGTAAGTTTGTTTCTTATTTATTATATATTCACTGAGTTTTATGATGTACTATGGCTACAATTAAATTAGAAGCTTAAGTCATAGACAATATTATACATTAACATTTTGCCAAAAACAATTTTGATACACATGTATGGATTTTCATTAAAGGATGGGAAATGTTATTCAAAGCTAGACAATTTGAAATCAGTCTAGACTTTTAAAAATTATGCTTCCAAATATTTGAGAAAATTGAGATACCTCAAAGAATATGGCAACCATGTACATTTGTGCTGCAAATTTCCTGCTAGTGTATTTAAGAACACATAGAGATCAATATTGTACAATCAAACCAATTGTAAAACATAAGTTTCCAAAAGTAAGCATTTCCCATTTGCACAGAAAAAAGGAAATAGATAAACCACACCATGAAATAACATTCACCAAAAGTCATACTTGTAACAACATAATTGAATAATCAAAATGATTTGATAAGTGAAATGACATATCCAGTATAATATAATTATACAAAATAGTATATCTAAATATTTCAAGAATTATGAAAGGAATAGAGGTAAAAGATAGATTAGTAGCTGGGCAGATGCTGGAACAAAAGGAACTAAAGGGAGAATTCTTAAAAGATCTTGGGTATACTACAAAACATAACATGGTTGGAAATGTTTGGGAATGAAGCCAAAGTAATTGGATTTGCATAATCCAAATGAATAATCAAACCATCATCTAAAGTATCAATGTTTTTAAAGTAGAATAAATACTAAATAAAATAAATTTTTAAATGTCCAAAATAAACCTTTGTATTTTTATCAAAGTATCAAAATATATCAAGAAATTTATACAGTCATACGGACACTATCTGCTGAAGACTCATTGACAACATCCTCTTGTTAATTTCAGGTGTCATTGGTTGAATATGAAATATTCCCCAAAGGCTCATTTGCTGAAAGGTATAGGAACTTTGGAAGAATCATGTAGGATATTTTAGGTATTTTTCAGAGCATTGAAAATCTATCACAACAGGATACAGCCCAAACACTTTATTATAGTTACCAATTACAGACCCTTCGATCCACTAATCTTCCAGTGACCTGATGGCCTTTTTCCTAGGATGAGTTCTAATTGCCAGAAACTGTATCATATCTCCCAGACATTAAGCAAACACTTTGAAGTATACTACACTTACTGGAATGTTTACAGAAATAGATATTTTGGCCATCTTGTACTTGAAAATGAAGGAGATTGTATGGGAGTGTGTAAGAAAATTTTTTTTGCCAGAAGTAATTTCTTATGAAGCATCCTTTAATGTTGTCATGTGAACACAGTAACTCTCATGGTACACAGAAAGAAACAAAGTCAAGAAAATCAGAGTAACAAGATAAGATTGATGCCTCATACCAGAATCAGTATGCTTCTCCAGTTGCCTTAGGGACAGATTCCTTTAGTTATTTATCCAATGTAAGCTTAATTTCTGTTTACATTCAGCTAAAAGCAAGAATTGCATTGTACATGGTTGCTGACCTCTGGCTATTCTCTACCATTAACTTCAGATTCTGTTCTGCTTAATAGTATAATGTTTTGAACAAATTGCTCTTCATGTACTGCCCTGGCTCGTACTATATCTTTCCCAGTTGCACAATTCCTCATTTACCTGGTGAAAAAGTCACTTCCTCAGGAAAGCTTTAAAAGTCCTATGTTGACCTTTCTGACAAATCCTTTCCCTATTATCACAAATGCATACTTTAATAATTTTACAAATATACTTCCCCTACCAATAGAGTGACCATAGAAACCAACGCAAGAACAAGATTGTTTTCATAGATCAATACTGAGTTTCTAGATCAGTGCATAGTAATTTGTAAGAGCCAAGAAATAATTTCCTGAATGAATAAATCAATAAGTATAAGTAAAGCCAACATAATTGAAACAGTTTTTACTTGAGGGTACTGGTTCCAAATGTATTTTGAATTAAGCAAAAGACAACATTATCAGAAAAAAAAAGGTTGTAAAATTTGTTGCATTTGTCAAATATAAATATATACTAGAGTTTTCTGAACTGCTCAAAATTGGTTGTTTTAATGCTTGGTTCTTATAAGAACCTAAGGAAACCTTCCCAAAGCCTTGTCCTTTCTTGGACTACAAATAAGGAAGAAGATCCTATTAAAGTCTCTACAAAAAGAACCTATTGAATGGGCATCAAGATTGATTTCCAATAGATTGTGAAACTTGGCTCACGGTTTCTGAAATACAATGTGTGACCTGAGGAGACACTTTCTAGATCATTGCATACAGAGAACATGAAGAGATTTCAAAGGAAGAATAGGTCCAGGTAGAAAAGCTTTGACCCAAGTGGGCTTTTAAGGGTTAATGAATAATGTTAGTCCCTGAGTTCACTGCAATTGGGTCGGAAGTCCTGAATTGGTCTACAGATGGAGGTGACTGTATGAAGCATCAGAAGCTTGGTACTAAGGCCCAAAGGACACAGTTGAGTTTAGAAATGAAGAACCACATACAGCTGTGACTGATTATCCATGGAGTGGACAGGAGCAACCATGAAAGGATATTAAGCTATGCTTTGAACAGTTCTTAAACTATGGACAAACAGATAAAGGTAAATATGTGTTAAAATAGGTAGATAGAAATAGATTCACTAAAAATAGCAAAGGAAGTAGTTTAGATAAGCTGTTGAGTCAAAATACTTTTGTTATGTTAACCAAAATATTAATTCAATTTATAATAATATTCATATTTGTTTATAGTGTAGTTCATTATCAGGGAAGCTATGAAAAAAATTACCTAAAATAAATTTGTCTCAAAATATCAAAGTTTAATGTTGATTCTCCTAAGAACAGGGACTTTTTTCTGGTTGTACTCAGTATGTATTATGAAAGTAATGATATTCAACAGGAGGAAATCTAATCTGGACTGTTTGTTTGTTTTTGAGTATCCTATGTCATTTATACTAAACATTTCTATAATAAAAACAGGTGCAATAAAATTAACATTTTCATCACTTTGAAATCTTAATTTAAATTCCTCGAACAGGAATTTGAAATGCCTGTACTTATAAATATATAGAAATATACCATGTGAATATTTCAGACTTGTTGGTATATTATTGCCTACCAGGAAAATTTGGCTTATTATCTCATTTTAGAATCTCACCATATATTTTATAAATTCAGGGCTGGAGAGATGGCTCAGCCTTTAAGAGACTGAACTACTCTTCCAGAAGATCTGGATTCAATTCCTATCACCCACAATGCAGCTTACAACTGTGTTACTCCAATTCTACCATTTCATGCAGACACACAGGTAGACAAAACACCAGTGTATGTGACATAAAAATAAATAAATTATTTTTAAAGTTACAAATTCAGATGAATTAAAATTTAATATTAATTTTTGGCATACCAATATATGTACTTTTTATTTTATTTATGGATTATATAATATCATTTTCATGGAAGTATGTAGCATAACCTAATTTAATAAAACACATATATAAGATGTATATTTTTAACTAAGGTTCTGTCTTGCTTGAATAAGCATATTCAGATTCTTTTTGAAATATATTTACTTATCTTATCATTTATTATCCCCAACCAGAGTTTTTTCTTCCTCTTCTTTTCCAACTTTCTGCACCCCAAATCCTGCCCCATCCACTTCTGTTCCATTTCTCTTCAGAAAAGGCAGACCCCCAAAGTATATAAACCAAACATGACATATCACATTGCAATAAGATTAGGCACCTCCTGTCATATCAAGGCTAGACAAGGCAACCCAGAAGAAGAAAAAGTTCCCAAGGCAGGCAAAAAAGTCAGAGATAGGTCCTGCTTCCACTGTTAGAAATCCCACAAGCACGTCAAGCTACATAAATATAAAGTATATACATAAAGCCTAGGGCAGACTCATGCAGACTCCCTGATTGTTTGTTCAGATTTTGTGAGCACCTATGAGTCCAGGTTAATTGATTTCATGGGTTTTCTTGTGGTGTCCCTTACCCTATTGTTTCTTACAATCCTTCCTCCCTCTGTGGTACAAGATTCCCTGAGCTCTGCCTAATGTGTGGCTGTGGGTCTTCACATCTGTTTCTATCAGTTGCTGAATGAAGTCTCATTCAGGTGACAATTGGAATAGGCACCAATATATGAGTATAGATGAATATCATTACAAGTCACCAGCTTTTTATAAAATTACATTGAGTGCTAAATATAGGCTTTATTTCCACTAGTCCAATTCAGAGAAAAATAATTTAAGCAAAAATTTCTAAAGAAATTCTATTTGTGGATTTAATGTATTTCAGCAGAGGTATTATGCAAGTTCTCAAAACTCATTTAAAAAATAGAGTAGGAAAGAAGCCTTTACTTTTAGTATGAAAGAAGAGTTTCTTTTTTGTTTGTTTGTTTGTTTTTTGTTTTTGTTTTTTCCTTTTTCTCATCTTAAATATATATTTAAATAAAATCATAATTTTTACTTATTCACACAGAGGTTATAAACACAAAAAGGCAAAATGTGGGGAAGGGGATGACACCAGAGCGTGAGTGTTCAGGGGGAGTCTTTCAGAACAGGGTATCAGCTTGGGGCAGTTTCAGGGGACAGGTCACTATGACTCTACCTATGGTTCACTTGTCCTTATCTAAGTTGGTATTATCTGCCAAGGCTACATATTTACAAAGTCTATGACTACTCAGGCTGGTAAGTTGCACAAAAGCTGCCTGTTTACAATAGCTTATAGACCTCTGTTTCAATGTTTTTCCACAGAGACCCAAGATTTGGTGTTAGTATACATGTATGACAGGCCTATTGCTGGTTTTAGGCCTATGGCTGATTTTAGGCCTTCAGTGTATAAGCAGGGCTGCCCCTGACATCTCCTCCCTTCTCTAAGTATAGAAGGGCTGTGGCAATTCTAATCTTGCAAAAGGGGGGGATAGAGGCCTGACCTCCACTAATTGAAGGGGACTTTGTAATGGCTCTGGTCACCCTGTCAATGTCCAGTGAGGCATGAGGGCCATACCCGTCCCGATGTCTTTTTCCTGGAGAGGGGATACTTTTGACATCAACCCTTATGCAGTCAGGCTTGTCCCTCAGGGAAACCAGAGAGATATTTTTAACTTTTATTAATATTCCCTTGCAGTACTTAGCCTCGCAGCCTAAGCAAGAATTCAGATAGCTAGTCAGAGGGGTTCGGGGTGGCCCCTCTCTGCTTGGTCTAGGGGAGGAACTCCCCTCTTTTAGGCTGGGTGGAGATGGGTTTTGGGAACACCCCACATAGAATAACAACCTCATCTTGAGTCTCGTGGTCCTCCATAGCTATCTTACAATAATGTATCTGAATAAGTTTTGCTACTAAATTATTTATCTGTTGTTTCACAAAGTTAGTCAGTCTATTTAAGGCCCAGGGACTAAAAGAAATAAGCAAAAATAACCCAATTAATGGTCCCAAGATGGGAGGAAGTAGGGTTGACAATCATGGAGAAGTTGAAAGCCAATTCTTGTACCAGCTCTCATCTTTCTCTTTCTCTCTATGTCTTTTCTCAGGGCCTTCTCTGACCTTTTTTATGCTCTCTTTAACCATCCCTGTCTTGTATATGTAAAGGCAACACTCTTCTTTAAGGGCTGTACACAGTCAAGAGCTATACACAGTCTTTTCTATTGTAAAATAGTAAATCAAGTCCAATACAGTTCTTTCCAATTTTTGGAGGTCTCTTCAGTCAGTGAAACAAGGGATTTCTTCATATTAGTGATGTCAATCTCTAGCTGTTTGATGTTCTTGTCAATGGCCCATTGAAGGTCTGAGTAGTATAAATTCAGAGGCCAGCATCTGGATTAGAACTTCTAACAGCAGATATCATGGGTGATTCATTTTTACCTGGAAAGGAAAAAGAAGGGAGTTCTCAGGGAGATTTCTCTTCCCTGGATGTCAATTGTTATTCATCTTATTTATGGTTGAGCCTGGCTTTGTGGGGGTATCTATTTTTTTTATTAATCTTTTTGGTAGCCATTTAGCTGAGCCTTCTGTGGTATCAAACAGGCATATCAATCCTCGGCCCCAGAAGAGAACTGGGTCCGGGCCATTCCCTTTAAGGCTAAGAGGGTCCTTCCACATAGCTGTGGCATAGTTTTTATTGGTCTCGGTGATGCCAGAGGCTGTCAACAGCAGATTGGCCATGAGCTTTCAATTTTAGAGACTTAAAAGTGAACACGACAAGATGGAAAGTATTTTGAGGGACTCCTTCTGGGGGAGTACCATTCCCCCTCTTTTGTTTTTAAAGCCAATTTTTCAGAGTTCATGTAAAACCAGAGTAGAAGCGCCAGTAGCAGCTCCTTCCACGCTCAGAGAGTCATGAAGACACTATTTAAAGAAATATAAATCTATATTAATAATCTCTTTTATCAAAGGACTGTTATAGAAGAGCCAACAACTAATCAGACTATACAATATATTGATTAATAATAGCTTCTACGTTTTGTGAGATTACTCCTCTTGTCAACTAATTGTTGAGTGAAATTAGGACTTACATCTCTCTTGAGAATACTAAACAGAGACTTAAATTCTTTTGTGGAGAGCTTAAAATAAGATCTTAGCCAATTAGCATCTCCTAAGAACTTTTGAAAATAATTCGAAATAAGTAAACTATCCTTTTTTGTTTTTTGTTTGTTTGTTTGTTTGTTTTTTCCAGACCCATTATCTGTTTTTTTTATTGGATATTTTACATATTTACCTTTCAATGTTTTCTCCTCTCCTATTCTCCCCCCAAACCCCTTATCCCATACTCTCTCCTCCTATTTTTATGAGGGTGTGCCTCAAACATCCTCCAAGTTCTGTCCCCCTGCTCTCAAATCCCCCAACACTAGGAAATCCAAACATTCAGGGACCATGGCCCTCCACTTCCACTGATGTCTGACAAGGCCACCCTCAATTACCTAGACAGGTGGAGACAGGAGTCCCTCCCTTTGTGCTCTTAGTCTGGAGGTTTAGGCCTTGGGAGCTCTGGTTGAATCTTTTGATACTCCTTCTAAAAAGGACCAAAGCACCCACTTTGGTCTTCCTTGTTTTTCTTGAGTTTCATGTGCCATATGTGTTGTGTCTTAGGTATTGAGAGCTTTTGGGCTAAGATCCCCTTATCAGTGAGTTCTTTTGAGATTGGGTCACGTCACTCAGAGTGATATATTCCAGCTCCATCCATTTGCCTAAGAATTTCATGAACTCATTGTTTTTAATAGCTTAGTAGTACTCCATTTTGTAAATGTACCACATTTTCTGCATCCATTCTTCTATCGAAGGACATCTGGGTTCTTTCCAACTTCTGGCTATTATAAATAAGTCTGCTATGAACATAGTGGAGCATGTGTCTCTGTTGTATGTTGAAACATCTTTTGGGTATATTCCCAGGAGTGGTATAGCTGAGTCCTCAGGTAACACTATGTTCAATTTTCTGAGGTACCACCAGACTGCTTTCCATAGTGGTTGTACCAGCTTACAATCCCACCAACAATGGAGGAGTGTTCCTCTTTCTCCACATCCTCACCAACATCTGCTGTCACCTGTGTTTTTGATTTTAGCCATTCTGACTGGTGTGAGGTGGAATCTCAGTGTTGTTTTCAGTTGCATTTCCCTGATGACTAGGGATGCTGAACACTGAAAGAAGAGTCTCTAATTAGAAGTTTTGGAAGCAGTTTATCACACTTGAAAGGGAAAGTAAAAGGATTGCAGGACAGAAATAGTCAACAAATCAGATTGGAAAATGGATAATGCAAACCTTTCTCAAATAATCAAGTTGCAAAGTAACTTTTAGAGAAATAATACAAAAATATAACACACATACTTATTGTTTAACAATCCTAATATGTGCTATATTGCAGGAACATATTTTATCATATATTTCAACTAATTGAAGAGGGTGGAATTGATTGGACAACTTGATTGATAGGTGAGTTAGTAGTGCTTTAATATGCTACACATTTTGCCTGCTTAAGTAAAGTCACACTCTGCATGTGGTGGGGGTAATTTTATTCTTCACACTTCACAACTCTAGGTTTATTTAAGTTCTAAAAGAAATTCGAAGCACATGGTGTAAAATTATAGCTACTTTTTAGAGCATTTTAAAGGTGGTAGCATGAGGCAGTTTTCCTTCATGCTTAAAATATACTTGTAGTATTCAAGGCAGGCTCCACATTTTGAAAAGTCAAGTTTGAGGAAGTCCATTTTCACCACCATTGATTTTCACTGACTGTTTTCACCTCATCGATTTTGATGTTGATTGAGTCATGTTCATCTGATTGGTGTGTATTTGGGAGCTTGTTCATTTTTGATGGGTTAATTTGCCTAGGGTCACTGATCCATTGCATTGTGTCTGAGGTCCTGTTTTATAACACAATCTCAGGCTGCATGTTAAGACACTTAAAGAACAATTTAATGGACCATACTAAAATTTCTAATAGAATTTAATCAATTTTGAATTATTTTTATTTACATTTATAAAAAATTTGACTCATTTGTATCAAACACATTGTTTGATATATTTTAATGTTATATTTTGTTATATTTTAATTACAAATGTGGTTCTTGTTACAATAAGTGTAATAAGCAGGGAACTATGGGGAAAGAGATTAATATAAATTTATAATTTATAAATTTAAAAAGTCTGATTGGCAAATAAAGTCAAAGCAAAGAATGTTCTGAAACCATGTACTAGAAAAGACACTGAACTAGATCTCCAGTCTAAAACCATGATTGCTATCTCTCTGTCATCCTAGCCTATGAGGAGAAGCTCTGATTTCTGTGTATAGTTCATCAGATGAACTCTCTCTAAATCTTATTGCTGTGTATTAATACACACTATACAGTGGCATATCTGGCTTACATCTGACATAATTATCTTTTGTGACATATTTATGACTTTCTTTTCTTTAATTTTTATCTTAAAAAATTTTCACTCCTCCAGTAGTCTAATTTTAAAACAAACACATGCTACTTTATAATTCTTAGGTAAATCCTTCCAAATTTTATCATCAAATATCTGATAATATTACAATATATTACTGATCCTTTATTACTCTATCAGAAACATTTATATATCTATATTTGCTTTATATTCTTGTATAAAAATTAAAACTTTAGATTTAAAAAGTAACATTTGGAATTAATATTGAATAAAATATTTCCTATTTTTCCTGTATTCCCCATCAGCTTTAATTCCAAATAATGTAGATGCTTAATATTCCTTGTGAAAATATTTTTGAAATCTCTTTACTAGTTTATACCATTTGCCACAATGCTGCCAGTTCTGTTGTTCATGCAGTGAGCAAATTAGCTAAAACATGAGAACACATGGTAGACCTCACTGTGATTAGCAATCTAAGGTACCATCTATGATGTAGATTTCAAGTAAAGTCTTATGTACAAAAGAGTAGATTATCAAATATAATATTATTAACTGTTAAATTAAGGAAGGATGATCTGTGGACTATAGTGATAATTTATTAATATAGGGAGGGGAGAGAAACAGAAAGACAACAGGCAATAATCATGTGGTTATATGCAATCAATTTCCAGATAAGAGTATTATGCTGACAATTACATTAGAGATGAGGACAGTTGTGGGAGTCTGTAAGTAGATAATAGGAGTACATTAGATTTTTTAGTGATTGGATCTAATAAAACCGTGAACTCCTTATAAAAAGCTGTAAAAAGTGACTTGAGATGTCCTTAGAAGAATAGCACTCTAGGAGCAGATACTATATTTCTAGTTCCTCATCCCCAACCTGCACACACCCAGAGACATCTTAAACTCTAGAAGTTCTGACACTAACAGGCTCACAGGTGAGTTCCCTCTGCCCCCCTCATGCCATAACTGGGACATGCCAGGGACCCAGAGGACACAAGACCTCCTGCCTTGCCTGAGACACATTTTCCTTCTGGTCCCCAACTGCACCTTGCACTGGGAGAAGATCATGCTTGACTCCCAGGAGGGGTTGGCCACAGCCAGGCTCACAGATCAGGCACTCAAGATGCCTTCCCACAACCAGAGACAGCCTGACCCAAGAAGGCCCAACATAACTAGGGTGATATGAAGTACAGGTTCTAGTCAGAGACAACAAAGCCAATTAACGCCAAAGATAACCAGATAAGAGGCAATTGCAAGAACATAGACAACAGAAACCAAACCCACTTGGCAGCATCCACAACTCAGTTTTCTCACCATAGCAAACCCTGGATACTATAACACACCTGAAAAGCAAGATTCAGATATAAAATTAAATCTCATAAAGATAATAAAGGCCTTTAAGATGGACATAAATAACTCCCTTAAAGAAATGCAGGAGAACACAGATAAACACGTAGAAGCCTATAAAGAGGAAACACATAAATCCCTTAAAGAAATACAGGAAAACACAATCAAACAAGTGAAGGAATTGAACAAAACTGTCCAGGATCTAAAAATAGAAATAGAAACAATAAATAAATCACAAAGGGAGACAATCCTTGAGGTAGAAACATATCAGGTGTCACAGATACAAGTATCACCAACAGAATACAAGAGATAGAAGGAAGATTCTCAGGCATATAGAACACCACAGAACATATTGACACAACAATCAATGAAAATACAAAGTGCAACAAGCTGCAAACCCAAAATATCCAGGAAATTTGGGATACGATGAAAAGACCAAGCCTAAGAATAATAGAAATAGAAGAGAGTTAAGATTACCAATGCAAAGTGGGAGGAAACATCTTTAACAAAAATCATAGAAGAAAATTTCCCTAATCTAAAGAAAGAGATGTGCATACAAATAGAAGATCCCTACAGAATGCTAAACATATTGGACGAGAAAAGAAATTCCTCTTGTCATATAATAATAAAAAAACCAAATGCAAAGAACAAAGAAAGACTATAAATAGAGGTAAGGAAAGCAGGTTGAGTAACATATAAAGGCAGACAGACCTATCAGAATTACGCAAGACTTCTCAACAGAGACTCAAAGACAGAAGATCTTGGGCAGATGCCTTATAGACCTTAAGAGAATACAAATATCATCCCAAGCTACTATACCCATCAAAACTCTCAATTATCATAGATAAAGAAACAAAGATATTCCATGACAAAACCAAATTGATACAATATCTTTTCACTAATTTAACCCTACAGAGGATAATAGAAGGACAATTCCAATGCAAGAAAGGAAACTACACCCAAGAAAAACAACAACAACAAAAAATTAATCTTCTCACTGCAAATGCAAAAGAAGATAGCCACACAAACATAATTCCACATCTAACCAAAAAAAAAAAAAAACCAAAACAACAAAAGAGGAAGCAACAATTATTGGTCCTTAAAATCTCTCAACACATCAATGTTCTCAATTCTCCAATAAAAAGACATATGTGAAATGATTGAATATGTAAACAGGACCCACCATTTGGCTGCATAAAGGAAACACACTTCAGTGACAAAGACAGACACTACCTCAAAGTAAAAGGCTGGAAAAAAAATTCCAAGCAATTGGTCCCAAGAAAAACGCTAGAGTAGCCCTTCTAATATCTAATAAAATGGATTTTCAACCAAAAGTTTTCAAAAAAGATGGAGAAGGACACTTCATAATCAACAAAGGAAAAATCCACCAAGATGAATTCTCAATATGAACATCTATGCATCAAATCCAAGGGTATTCACATTTGTAAAAGAAACTTTAATAAAGCTCAAAGCACACATTGAACTGCACACAATAGTGGGAGACTTCAACACCCAATTCTCACTAAAGAAAAGATGGAAACAGAGACTAAAAAGAGAAACACTGAAATTAACAGTGATTATTTTGTTCCCCCTTCTAAGAAGGATTGAAGCATCCACACTTTAGTCTTCCTTCTAACAAGAAGCTTCATATGGTCTGTGAGTTGAATCATCTGTATTCTGAGCTTTTGGGCTAATTTCCACTTATCAGCAACTACGTACTATGTGTGTCACTTTTGGGTCTTGGTTCCCTCACTTAGAATGACATTTTCTAGCTTTATCCATTGCCTACAAAATTCATTAAGTCATCTTTCTTAGTAGCTGGGTAGTACTCCATTGTGTAAATGTACCACATTTTTTGTATCCATTTTTCCATTGAGGGACATCTGGGTTGTTTACAGTTTCTGGCTCTTATAAATAAGGCTGCTATTAACATAGTGGAGCACATGTCCTTACTATATATTGGAACATCTTTTGGTATATACCCAGTGGTGGTATAGCTACTTTTTCAGGTAAAACTATTTCCAATTTTCTGAAGAACTACTAGACTGATTTCCAAAGTGGTATTGATATTGGTATTAGGTCTTCTTTGAAGGTCTGATAAAACTCTACATTACAACCATCTGGTTTTGGGCTTCTTTTACCCATCATTTCTTGAAGATATGATCTATCCCTATATATGTTACTCTTATACACAAATACACACAAACATACAAGTTACTCATGTGGACATATTGTCATGAGCACATTGTCAACACACCCCTCCCATTAACATTAACATGCCCAGGGATGCTGGTATAATGTCAGTGTTGTTTAGACAAACTTACTGTTGATAAATAAATTTCATAGATGTAGCTTTTCTGTTATGTCATACTATCTTACAGTGGGTAAGTATTCTAGTCTTCCATTTCTTACAGTATTTCTAACCTCCCTTCTGGTATATTCCTTGAACCTTAGATGTATGGACTGTATGGTAGATATACAAGTTGGGGCTGGTTACTCCACAGTCAGTTGTACTTTGTGTTTGACTTGTTGTGTATCTGAGTAATCCCTCAATGTTATGCAAAACAAAGCTTTTTTTGATGGTAGTGGGATGTGAGAGCTACACTTACTGACGCATGTAAGCACAAATAGTTTGAAAAGAGTTGTAAGCTTTCAAAATGGTTAGAAACTATATTGATTTTTTTGGAAAATGATAATAGTAAATATTTCTTTAATATGGTTGAGCTCTCCAGCCATGGCATTTGGCTAATTTTATAGTGCCAGAGATGATTTTTTCCTTTATTTCTATAGGCTTAAGTACAATTAGACAGTTGTTGGTTATGTTCAAGATAAAAGATCACTATTTCACCATTGAAAATCTCTTGCTTGGCCCATCATTAGTCATTGCTGTGTCTTTTAGACTTTTTATCCATGTATAAATAACTTTCATTTCTTTCCTTTCTTTGTTCTCCCCTTGGCAGATAATGTTCCTGATTTTGAAAGCTTGTTCTCAGGGCAGTGGTTTCCACATCAGTTTCAGCTCAATTGCTTTAAGTACTGTGCCCAAAGTGTGTAATGTTTTGGCAATGGTGATTTACCTTCAAGCTTATGGAGGCAGCCACTGGGAATGGCAATAGACCATATTATTTGAATGTTTCCTGGACTCCCCTGACCAACAACACAAATTATTTGTAGGTCACTTCTCCAAGTCTTCCTTTTCAAAGGCATTAGCTTAATTCATCTGAGCCCTGTATCTTCGCGTTCTATAGCTCAATTTTAATATTTGAAGGTATATGAAACTAAAAATTCCTAAAATAATCCACCTGTGTTGTGACTTTAACATGCTTATAACCAGTCATACAACCTAAATCCTGCCCTATGACTCATAATTTCAAGTTCAAAAATAGTAAATTGCCATTACCTATTATGTCTAATTAACTGAATATCTTATAGATCTAATATAATAATCCTGAAAGGCTAAAATACTGAACACGTAAATATTGAAAGCTAGAATCAGGAATGTTTCTATTCCTGTGTTTTTCGTTGCCAATTGCATAACACTGGTAGAAAGCATGCTGATGATAAAGATATTACAATATCTTTACAATATAAAGGAAAATTTAAGTAAAAAGTATATCACCATACTGTCCCATGAAATTTTAAAAAATGTTTAATAACATAAAGAAGCATTCCCCTGAAGAAACCAGTGAATGTATTGATTTGTTAAAAGTTTATTATTTTAAGGTAGGATAAGAAGACCCACTAGATTTTGCTATTCAGTGATCAAAACCATTTGGGATATACATATGAGAACATTCACAGTAAATTTGTATATATTCAAGATAAGAAGAAAACATCACCTAAATGTAATAAAAATATTGATGCCAACAATAGAACTTGAAAAAGAGATATCACATAAAAATGTGAATGCTGAAGCAGAAATATTTCCTTGAGTGTCATGCCACACTATCCTGTATGCCACACTACAAAGTAGTTTCAGATGAAACTGTACATCAAAATATCTATTGCGGGCAGTGGTGGCACACACCTTTAATCCGAGCACTTGGGAGGCAGAGGCAGGTGGATTTCTGAGTTTGAGGCCAGCCTGGTCTACAGAGTGAGTTCCAGGACAGCCAGGGTTACACAGAGAAAACCTGTCTCGAAAAACCAAAAAAAAAAAAAAGAAAAAAAAAAGAAAAATATCTATTGCAGGAAACAAAGTAAATACAAACCAGAAAATAAGATGGATAAAATGAAGGTGAAAGTAGTCTCTGAAAGCATATAGTCATAGAAAGGAAGGAAGGAAGGAAGGAAGGAAGGAAGGAAGGAAGGAAGGAAGGAAGGAAGGAAGGATTTCCATGAAAATATTAAAAATTTTGCTGATGAAAATACAGTTTCAAGGGATTAGCTCTGTGGAACTTTTCATAATTTGAGACTATAATGCATAGTCCAAATTGTCAAATTTCATATAGGCATGTTGTTTTCTCTTTAGTAACTGTCTATATAGTATATGTCATCTAAACTGTAAAATATTAGAGATAAAAATTGAATTATATTTTATTTTATTACATTTTTAGTTATTTTTGACCAGGCATCTTGTATTCCAGACTAGCTTCAAATTCAATATATATCCAAATATGAACTTGAAACCATGATCTCTGTAATTCTATCTTCTAAGTGCTGGAAATGCAAGTTATGGAACCTAGATACTGTTTGTGATATAGATCAGAAATTATTTTTTATAAAAGATTTATATTGGTCCATTATTTCAAGTGATCAGCAATGCAAGCATACTTTTATGTAATTACTAACCAATTTAAATATTGTTATCAATTTTGTTCTATTTATTTATGAGTATAGTTATCAACCCTAAAATCTGTGAGTTTTCCATTACAGACTACACATTATTATAAAATTATATGTGTTTTTATTACTTGTTTTGTTGTATAAAATTGAAAATATATCATATATCTCTCAAATACATTCACACTTAAAATGTAATATATTTTAATAAAAATTTAAAGCTATTTTTATCACAATTATATTTTGAAATTTTCATCTTAAAAAATACTTAAAAACAATAGAATTTGCAATTTGAAAAGAATAAATAAGGCTTATAATGGATTATGTAACCAAGCAACATAGCTAAACTGTCCCTTTTTTAAGAGTGTTGGTATGTGTTTATGCTCTTGTGTGATTTTGTCTGTTTATGTATCAATCTGAATTATAGAAGATGTTTGTTTTCCATTGTAAAGACTGGTTGATTGAGTTTTCACTACTTTCATTTCATAAATTTTAATACATAGATATTATAGATGGAGGCATAGATGAAGTAGATTATCACTAGTAGTCACTCTGTATTAAATTAGTAATTGGTAGAAAGTTGTGGCAGGAAGGAGAGTTATTCCTTTTTGAGAGACATGGTCAGTGGTAAATTCATTACCCTTTATTAAATAGCCCTACAGAGAACTGATGAAATGTTGAGATCAACTAAATAAAACCAAATATCAAGAAATAGGTGTACATTAACCATATATATACATATATATATATATGGTTAATATATATATAATTATATATTATATATTTGCATGTGTTTTATAGAAATGTAAAGTGCTATTACTTTTTTTGGTAAATTTTATATTCTTGTGTAAAATAGTATATTATATCTATACTACAAGTACATATATCTATACTACAAGTAGACATTATTATGAAGAGGACACATCTGTTTTGGCATGCCTATGTTATGATAAAGGCCTCATAAATGTTTTGAATGTTCACTATATATTTGCATTCAAAATATATGGCAGTATTACTTTTCAAATCAAAAGATGCTTTGAATACACAGAAAGAATTAATGACAAAATTATATTACTTCAAAATCACCTTATATTCAAATGTTAGTAGCGAAGGTCTTTTGAGCTATGGGCAAATTGTGTGTGTGTGTGTGTGTGTGAAATTTCACTATTTTACACAAGAATATAAAATTTACCAAAAAAAAGTAATAGCACTTTACATTTCTATAAAACTCATGCAAATTTTTCATAATTGCCGTATACTATCAATGGTATTAATGTTAAATAATGTTTTAAACATATAAGCACATAAATTAAATGTTTGTATATATTTTACTGATAAACATCAGTAAATCACCTTAAATTGTAACAATAATTTGAAAGTACTTTCACATCTCTATTTTAGATTGAAAGACATTAAAATTTCATATCACTATGAATTTTTCATTAGATTCATTGCTTGTTGGTTAGTTTTGGTCCAGAAAGAATAGGGTCATACTATGTGTGATGGCTATTCTTGGTTGTAAAATTGATTACATCTGGAATGAACTAGAATCCAGAAATGAAGGCCATGTCAGTGAGATAGATCTTTATTTTATTTTCTTGGTTTGAAGTAGGTGGATCCAGGTCTTTGAGGTAGGAAGAAACATGCCTTTAATCCAGATCTTGAGGCAGGAAGGCACATCTTTACTCTGGGCCACAGTTTGATGGAAGCCTATATAAGGACTTGGAAGAAGAAAGCTTTTGTTTTTGTCTGCTTGCTCTCACCTTAATAGGAAGTCCATTCCTTCACCTGCATAAGAGCCTACTTCTACAGCATTCAAGTATCTACTAAAAAGAGCTGAGAAATCCAGGCTTATGGACTGATAACTTTTGGATCCTTGGACATTCTGTTTGTAACCAGCCATTGTTGGATTAGTTTGGCCATGGCCTGTAAGTCATTCTAATAAATCACTTTCCTTAAGAAATATAGCCGTATTTTATAAGTTCTGTTACTCTGGAGAACCCTGAGTATACAGATTTTGGTATCAAAAAGTGGTTGGAGAAAAGCAGAACTGTAAGAATGAATCTTTTAAGTATCTGGAATAGGCTTTCCTATTTTTCAACAACTACAAGTACTGAAACATCTATAGTTATCAAAGTCTCTCCTGGAAGTTTAGAGTACACTAAAAGCCCATAGTGAAAAATATTTTAAATACACAAGTAAATAAATGAATTTGATTATTTTGATTGACCACATGTAGCAGCAACATATTTAGTAAATCTGTATATAAAATTTTTGAGAGTTTATGGACAACAAGTTAAGTAATGGTTGTGTTTAGTTGGCCTTAGCACCTCTGGATAAAACTGGCAAAGGATAAGAATGAGATCTATGATAAAAGAACCAACTTCTAACATCTCAGAATATATGTAGGACAACTCTGCACTTCGTGGTAAAATTGAGGGATTCCAGATATGTATAAACACTCTCAAAATTTCTACTTGTTCTGTGTAAGAGACTCTCTTTCTCTTGCAACCTCATGTGGTTTGGAAGTAAAAGTAAGGGCATTAATTGATAAAGATTAGTATCCTTTAACTTAGCATAGGGATGGGTGGGAGAACCCTATTGAAGCTGAGAAGGTTGAATCCTCAGATTCTCAAGGGATTATTTCACCTCAGCAGAAGATGCACTCATACCTCCATTCCCTTGGAATACTGCTTTTATTCACCTTAGACTGATTCCTCACTGTCTGTCATCCAGCCTTGACCTTCATTAAAGGAAATGCCAGGCAAGACAATTTGTACTTCCTTTAACTTTCCAATAGTTGTCTCTAGTCCTATAATCAGATTTGAGCCTGAGAAAGCTTCTTGACAGGAAATAGAAAGTATAGTCCATGAGGAGGTTGTCTACACTACTAAACAGCTTAATGAGTTTGCTAATTTATTGAAGCAGATGTCTGGGAAATATGTGTGGAAATAGATTTTAAGAGGATATGATAATGGTGGAGCAAACATAACTAGACCAGACTGAATTTATTGGTATGGGCTCTCTAAGTGGGATTCACCATATTAATATGGAAGCCCAAACAATTAAGAAAGATGTCAAAATTTATTTGAATGGTTGGCTGAAGCATTTGTCAAAAGATGACCTACTGAAAAAATTTGGACCTATACATAATCTTTCTCCCTTTTCCAAATCTTTTCCTTTTATTTCTTCATTTTGGATTGATTGACACTCTGAAATTGCAGTACTAGAGTGGGTAAAAAGTGGAAAATCCACTCCTCCACAATGGAAAGGGCTTCTGACGTGGGAGAGGCTGGACAATCTCCTGATAAGGCTGAGGGAAAATTATTCTCTCTCTCTCTCTCTCTCTCTCTCTCTCTCTCTCTCTCTCTCTCTCAAAACGTGTGTGTGTGTGTGTGTGTGTGTGTACATTGTTATCCCTTGGCTTAATGTTGTTAAAAAGATTTTAAGGCTCACCAAATTGCAATGGTAGAATGGGTAAAGAGTGTAAAGTCTAGTCTACCATGATGGGAAGGCATGGAAAACATGTTCTTCACTAATTCTGAAAGATACAAAATGATGAAAAAACACCAAGCATATTTGAAAAGTTTTGTTGTTGCTCTTTTCCTTGTGCCAGACCTTAGGGTTGGAGATGCTGCTGCCCAGTTAAATGAATTAAAGGCAAGTTTAACTGGCCCCAGAATTAGCAGGGGCCAAGTGGCAGCACTCAATAGCCAAAGGCAAGATGATTGTCGATTTTGTAATGGCAACATAGACAAAGTAATTTTCATAATGACCTAACCTATAATTGTTAGGACAGGCAAAATAAATTTTATGGTTGCATCACTCCTATGGGACTTTGGTACTAGCTTATCAATCATGGTGTTTCCAGGTATGAAATAGATTTAAAAAAAAACCTACTGAATTTTTTGTTTTATCTGTGTAACAAAAGAATTATCAAACAAATGAAAGAAAAGTTTAATTGAATTGTGGCCAAATTTCAAGAATTGAATCAGTTTTCAGACCCAGAATCTCTCGAGTTAAGAGATGGCCAGGTTCCTTTGTGGAGAGATTTTGATAAAATATCTAAAAGTTTCAATGTTAAACTTTCTTCTGTCTTTCTCTAAAGGGTCCTATGGTCTTTTTCAATGATATCTGTATATTAGGCAAAAGGAAACAAACAGAATTTCTGGCATCTATTGGTTCTAAACTGACACTGATTCTGAATAGAAATATTGTGGCCCTCATGTTAAAGTAGTGACATATGGAGGTCAAGTGATTAATGGAGTTTTGGATGAATACATGACTCGTAGTATGTGCAATGGGTCCCCAAACACACCCTGTGGTTCTTTCTAGGTCCCAGAATGGATAATTGGGATACATACACTTAGAATTCTCACATTGTTTCCTTGACCTTTGAATTGGGGGTTATTATTATAGAAAAGGCTAAGTGGAAGCCTTTATAGTTGGCCCTGCCACAGAAAATTGTCAATCAAAAACAGTATTGTCAGCCATTTTTAATAATAATGGGTAACCAAACCAGCTTTCAGAGCATTTTCTGTCCTACTTCAGACTTTACTTGTGGTGTGACCATGTTCAATATAATCTCAAAGGAGAAAAAAAACCTTGTAAGAGAAAGCAAAACAACCAGTAACTTTTTTGTGTATGTAGCTAGATGTACTATAAGTACTTGTTTTGTATGAGATGGCTAAAAAAGCCAAAGATAAAAGATTTTTTTCCTTTTATTTGTCTATGAAGTTGCTGTTTGTTTGTTTATTTATTTATTTATTTATTTATTTATTGGCCTGTTTGATGTATCTGTGAAATAAACCAGAATTTTATTTTGCTGAGTTGTTCTAACAACAAAAAAAAGAGTATTGCACTGCAGAAAGAGTTGGAAAAGTTGGTGACACAATCAAGTACTTGTAAGATGCAAGAGTGATAGTTACCTTTAACTGTCTTTCTGAGAACAGACTATGGATAACATGAAAAACTCAATCAGGTAATTACTGCAATTGCAGGGTTGTTATAGATGTAGTTTCTGTAATTGAGCAAATTAACACATCTCCTGATACATGTTATATAGCCATTGAACTATCAAATGCCTTTTTTATGTATCTGTTCACAGTGACCCACAAAAGCAATTGTATTTCAGTTGGCAAAGGAAGCAACATATCTTTACAGTTTTACCTAAAGATTATCATTGTAGCTTTAACATAACTTAGTTAGAAGGTTCTGTGATCATTTGTCTTTGCAATAAAATTTCACATTGTAAACTATATTGATGGCATTATATCCATCACTTGATTGGATCAGGTGAGCAGGTGGTAACAACCACTGTGGACTTGTTGGATACATATATGTGCACTCTAGGATGGGAAACAAAAGCAACAAAAATTCAAAGCCCTTCTATTTGAGTGAAATTCTTATGAGTTCAGTGGTATGTAGCATACAGAGATATTTCTTCTAAGGTACAGGTTCATTGATTGCAACTGGCTCCTTCCATGGCCAAGAAAGAAGCACAATGTTCCATGTGACTATTTGGATTCTGTAAACAGCACATTCCTCACTTGGGTGCATTGCTCTGGCCCATATACCTATATAATAACTTGGAAAGCTGCAAGATTTGGGTGGAGCCTTGAACAAGAGAAGGATCTTCTACAGGACTGTGATTCACAGGATCTGTGATTCTATGAAGGATAGTATTCCATTTGGATGTGATCCTGCAGACCCAATGATACTTGATATATCAGTAGTAGAAAGCAATACTGTTTGGAGTCTTTGATAGGTCTCCCATAGGTGAATCACAGAAATGACTTTTGGGATTTGGGACTCTACCATAATATGCAGGGAATAATTCTCCTATTAAAAGCCAACTCTTGGCCTGCTATTGGGCTTTAGTGGAAACTGTATATTTGACAATGGGCTACAAAATTACCATGTAAGCTGAGCTGCCCTTCATGATATGGGTGTTATCTGATCGACCAAGTTATTAAGTTATTAAATGGAAGTGGTATATGTGACTGAGCCCAAGCTGGTCCTGAAAATACAAGCAAGTTACATGAAGAAGTTGCCCAAATGACTATGGCTTTTATTCCCATTAGAAGGCCATATTCTGCCAAGTATGTACCTATAGTCTTTTTGGTGTTTCCCATGATCAGTTGACTGAGCAGAAGAAGACTAAGACATGATTTAATTATGATTCTGCATGATGTTCAGGCACCAGCCAGAAGTGGATACCAACAGCAGTGTAACCCTTTCTGGGACAACCATGAATGACATCAGTGAAGGGAAATCTTCACTGGGAAATCTTGAGCGGGCAAAACTTAGGACAGTACAAACGTGCATTTTGCTTCAAAAAAAATGGGCAAATATTCAATTGTTGACTGATTCATGGTCTGTAGTCAGTACATTGGCTGGATGATCAATCTTAGCAAAAGCATTATCACCAATTGGTGATAAAGACATCTGGGGAAGAGGTATGAAGATAAATTTCTCATAATGGGCAAAGGATGTTAAGATACTTATAAGCCATGTGAATGCTCACTAAAAGTTGACTTTAGCTGCGAAGGAGTACAATAGTCAAGGAGCTATGGTGACCCATTTTTCAGACAATCAGCTTCTTTCTCAAACCATTCTTGTCATTGCAGAATGGGTTCATGAACATAGTAGCTTTGATGGCAGAGATGGAGGTTATGCACAAGCTAAATAAATTACATAGATTTCTACTCACCACTTATTGGCTACAGCTCTTTCTGAATGCTAGATTTGCCAAAACAGAGACCATCATTGAGCTCCAGATATGGTACTATTCCCTGAAGCGTCACTACAGAAACCTGACGGGTGGTTGACCACATTGGACCACTTCTTCCATAGTTAGGACAATGATATATCCTCACTTGAGTAGATACTTTTTGTGGTCATGGATTTGCTGTTCCTGGATTTAATGCTTCTTCTAAAACCAACATCTGTGGATTTACAGAATGCCTTATGTACCAATCATAGTATTCCACACAGCATTGCTTCCACCAAGGAACTCATTTCACTGACAGAGAAGTTTGACAGTTGATCCATAATCAAAGAACCAATGGGTATTAGTACAGGCCCCACCATCCTGAAGCACCTAGCCTAATAGAAAGCTGAAACAGTCTTTTGAAGACACAGTCACAGTATCAAATTAGCTATAGAGCCTGGAGAGTTGGGTTAGGGTTTTCCAAAAGGCAGTATATTTTTTGAATCATTTCCCTTCACCACTTTGAGCTTCTAATGTCCTTAAACAAGTGGGCTAAAAAAGAAATAACAGTGTTAGGAGGTGTGATTGATCCAGATTACTGTGGGGAAATTAGATTGCTTCTCCACAATCAAGGTAAGAATGATTATGTTTGCAGTGTAAGCAATCCTTTAGGGTTTCTCTTGGTGCTACCATGTTGTGTGCTTGTGGTTGTACAAGGATAGCTATGCCTTGTTAGGTGTAATTATGACCTAGGTTAATATATGATGCATTTGCAATTGTAGCTGTTATAGTTATATAACATGTTAATGTTTAGGTGTTGTTATAATCTTGTTTTCATTTGAAAAATTAACCATGGTAAAAAGAGATATTATGTGTCAAGCTTACAAGTAGTGGACTTATGATGGCTAATTTTGGTATCAGCTTGACTATACCTGAAATGAACTAAAATCCAGAAATGGAGAACATACCTATCAGATACTTTTTCCTTGATTTGAAGTCTGTGGATCCAATTCTAGTTTGGACTTTTGAGGTATGAAGACAAATACCTTTAAATTTGGTCTTAAGCTGGGAAGAGACACTTTGAATTTGGGCCACATGTTTTGTTTAAATCCTATATAAGGACATGAAAGAAGGAAGCTTTTACTGTTTGCCCACTTGCTAACACCTTGCTAGCAGCTCTATTATTTTGCTAACATTAGAACATACTGCTTCAGGATTTCAGCATCTACTGGAAACTGGCTAACATATCCATATTTATGGAATATATATATATATATATATATATATATATATATATATATATAAAGTTTGGATACTTTAGAGATTTTTAACTAATACAGAATGCAACTCAAAGTAGCTCCATAGGTAGTTTATATATAATTTTCTCAATAGATCTTTAAGAAAGTTAAACATTAGCTTTGTCGCTAAGGTATGAGAAGACACTGAAAATGAGCAACATATACATCATTATGAGAATATCAGTAGAGATCTAAGTTTTGCAACCATGGAACTTTTGTTTTATCATTAAAAATCATTCAATAAATCAGCCCAGACTTTGAAGTGAATAAACTTGTTAAAAATAAACATATTTAGTAGGATGATTTATATTGACTAATTCATTTATCAAGAAACTAAGAGGAGGGTTTGGGCCCGAGCATAGAGCAGGTCACAGGCGGCAGCTCCGAGAGAAACAGGGACTCCCAGGAGCTTGAACTCATGCAGCATCCCAGGTAAAAATGAATCACCCGTGATGCCTGCTATTAGAAGTTCTAATCCAGATGGGCCAGAAGCCAGGATCCTCGCCCTTACCCTCACCCCCTACCTTTTCCCACCTGCACAAGGTTCCCTGAAGCTTGGCAACTGCAAGATCCTGCTTGGCAACTGCAGATAGACTCAAAGCAGTGTACCATATCATCTGAAGAGTAGCAGGGAGACCATAACTCAAGCAGTGTACCATATCTTCTGAAGAATAGCAGGTTGCAGTCCTCCTCGCCCCCACGAATAACTAGGACCTGCCAGTCGGGTCAAGTGGCACCCAGACGTGGGGCTCGAGGCACGGACCCCTCCGGACGGACCCTCATTGAGAGGATGTGCACATGACATCAAGATTGAGCGAGACAGAGATCGTCGCCCGAGACCTGTCATCCACGGAACCAGGTTGATGATGCCATCAAGAAGACGGTTGAAGTTCATTACCATCAGCCGAAAATTGAAGAGGATCCAGAAGTGACTCCTCAGGAGACTGACACAGCTTCCAGCTCCCCTGCCTCCCCCTACGGTCAACTGCTAGACTTCCACGCCCTCCAGAAGGGTTCCTGGTATTCCTGGCCTTGCCCTCATTTCTCTCGCTAGAGAGCTTGGCCTCTTGATCACCACAACAAAAAATTGGCTTTTTCCTAAACCAAGGCCACCCTTGATATGGCCGCTAACATTGGGGAGCCTTCCTTTATGACAATATTACACCCCAAACTGACAAATGGTTGGTAACTTGAATATTTACAAGGGACTAGGATGGCTGTGAGTTAGCCCAATGACGGGATTATTGTAGGTCCACTTCCCAGGGGCCCACCCAATGCAGCCGAAAAGGAGTGCGTGGTGCTGGGAGTGGGTGCAGCCTACATGGCCTAAGACAGGGCTCTCACCCTCCTTTCACCAACATCGGAGTCCCTTGATGTTGCCCATCGTCGAAAGCCTAAAACCTTCCACCATCGGTGTGACTCATCTCACATCAGTGTTTTGGAGTTGTGAACTTGTCTAAGACCCCCCATAATTAGACATCCAAATTCAAAATTCACATAGTTGGGATTGATCATAAGATGCCTTCTCTAACTAAACAGAGAAGGGGGAGATGCCAGAAGCCAGGACCCTTGCCCTTACCCTCACCCTCTACCTTTCCCCACCTGAACAATGTCCTCTGAAGCTTGGCAACTGCAAGATCCTGCTTAGCAACTGCAGATAGACTCAAAGCAGAGTACCATATCATCTTAAGAATAGCAGGGAGACCATAACTCAAGCAGTGTACCATATCTTCTGAAGAACAGCAGGTAGACCATAATTCAAGGCAGTGTACCGCATAGACCATGACATGTTTCAAGGCACAGGCCAAGAAGATTTTGAACTTTTCCACCACCTGGCCCCTCTTACCCCCTCCCTTTGTAAAACATGCTATAAAAAAGCATTTCATGTTCAAAAAAAAAGAAATTAAAAAAAATAAATAAATTATTAAAAAAAAGAAATTAAAAGGAGCAGTAATGAATTCTTTCCCTCTCATGTTATTTGCATTTTTTAGACATAGCACAACTACTTGTCCAAATAGTTTGCTGAGGAAATGCAAAGTGTTGGTGGTTAAGGTCACTATACAGCCTATGCTTTTATCCTGAAGTAGATACAATCTTGAAGCAATTATTCTTTTCAGACATCTCAGTAGTCAGTACCTTATTGTCTTCTTTTTATTTTTGAAGCATTCACATTGTAACAGTAGAAAGAAAAGCCCATGCAAAGCTGTAGAAAACTATTTAACATCTCCCTTGACAGTTTGGAATAAGCTATTGCTGTGCACCTTCAAATATCCTTTTGACTACTTGTTGACAGTTGTCTACCTTGTCTATCTTCCCAACTTCTGGCTTAACTGAAGTCAATTTATTGGTGAATTATATGGAGCACAAAAGATCAAGGCTAAAGCCAGTAGTTATGTATTAGCAAATTGATTTCTTTCTAGTTGTTTCTACAATGTATATAAATAGTAATCATGTGTAATGTAATACAACACACTTGTATATTTTCTCTGCAATTATAATTAAACTCAAAACATATGGGAGCTGTCATATTTATAGGGCAAGAGAAAATCCAAAACTAAAATTGTGGGATAAAGAGATTGCTCCCCTCTCAGGAATATGTATTGCTCTTGCAGATGACCCAAGTTCAATTCTGTACACCCAAACCTAGAAGCCCATATTGCCTATATTTCCACCTCCAGGAGAATCCAGTCCAGGGTTTGGCCTAATGCTGTTTTATTATGTTAGTTTGGTCCCCAATGTTGGATGAGAATCTGTACATTCCCACGTAAATTGGTGAGAGACCCTGCCCTCAGTTGGTTTTGATTGGTAAATAAAGTTGCCAGCAACAGATGGCTGGACAGGGAGACAGAGGTGGGACTTGTGGAACTTTTAGGATTTCTCAGTGAGAGACTGAGGAAGAACAGAAAGAACAGTCCACATGCCAGGGAAGAGAAGAGACATCACAACTGAGGGAGGGGTGCAGAGGACACAGGGCATAAAAGTCTTGATGTGCTGGAGAAAGCAGCCGAAGGGGTTGCAGGTCTGGGTTCAGAGCAGCAAAGATAAAATAAAGATTTTAGTAAGCAATTACTCAGAAATAATCAGAGAAGCGTACATCAACCATGTGAAGATTAGGAAGAGGCTTAAACATTGAGCTGTTAAAGGCATATCAGTACATAAATGGTGTGTGTGTGTGTGTGTGTGTGTGTGTGTGCGCGCGCGCGCGCGCGAGCACATCTTTCATTTGGGAAACAAGACCATTGGGGTGAGTAGCAAGGAGCAGGACTAATTGGGTTCTGAATCCAGTTCATTTATTCTTTGTTTCCATACCAATCCATGTTCACATATTAACACAGAGATTTGCACTCTTTAGCTTCATGCTACATAATGAGCATACTATGCTGTGTTATTATTCCATATTGAGTAAGACATAACAATCTGCACTCTTCTTCTCAGTGCAGGAAAGTTTCTTCTCTGCTTGTCTCAATTTGGTTTTTCTCATCGATATTTATTATATGTAAAGAAGATGCTAATTATAATATTTCTATAGCTGACATCTGTACATAATTTTGTCCTTCCATTAATTCCATCTGTACAGCTTGCTTTGCTTTTAGAGCCTGTTACTCACAATGAAGATTCATCTCTTTCTTTGTATAGGTTCTGTGGTGGTTTGAATAGGCTTGTCCCAAGGAGTGGCACTATTAAGAGGTATAGCTGTGTTGGAGGAAGAGTGTCACTGTGGGGGTACAATTTAAGACCCATGTACTAGCTGCCTGAGCAGCCAGTCTCCTGGTAGCAGCCTTCAGATAAAAAGATAAAATTCTCTGCTCTTGCTCCATGCCTGTTGGACACTACTATGCTCCCACCTTGATGATAATGAACTGATGCTTTGAACCTGTAATCCAGCTGCAGTTAAATGTTGTCCTTACAAGAGTTATCTAGGTCATGTTTTGTGTTTCCAATAGTAAACCCTAAGACAGGTTCTAATAGAATTATGCACCTTCCATCACTGACTTTAACATGTAGAACTATAGACAAGATTCGTCAGACTCCATGTTTATACTCATTTTAAGTAAGTCTAAATTTTGCCCCATAAACTAGCTTCATGCTTAAATATTTAGGAATTATTTGGCTGAATACTCTATTCCACTCTAGTTGTATATATATTATTCATTAAATGTGCAAACTAGCGCAATAGTTTTCTATTTTATATAAACAAGTAATGACCATCTCTTTTTTGTTTGTTTTTTAATAACCATTTCTTTAAGAGAAATAGGTTGGAACAGTTAAAAATGGTCAGTAGGTGCAAACAAATATGAATATAAAATATGTTGTTCCTTTCATCCTATTTTTCTGATATCTGTTCACCTTTAATTCTCTAAGAAGCATACCAGCATATTAAATTTTTATTATTTCATTTTCTTAAATGATATAAGGTATATAAGACACTAGACTACTATGGTAGTTTGAATAAGAATAGCCCAAGTATATTCAACACATTAGTAACATTTTTTGCTAAATGATTATCAAAAGTAGCTGTCGTAACTTAAAAGAGAATGGCATCTGAAATGTAAATAAACAAAATATCAAAAAAAATTGCCCAAGTAGGATCATATATTTGAATGCTTAGCCACCAGAAAGCTACTGCACAATTTAGAAGGATTAGGATTAGAAGGTATGGTCTTGGTGTAGGATTTGACATTCCTGAAGTAAGTGTATTGCTGTGGATGGACTTTGAGTTTTCAAAAACCCCACACAAGGCTCATTATATGTCTCCCTCAGTCTACTCCTTGAGGATGAGGATGTGAAGCTCTCAGCTACTGATCAAACACTGTAAGTGCCTCCATGGTCTCTGCAATGCTTCCCACCATGGTGAAAATGACTAAGCATTTTGAACTGTAAGTAAGCCCTCAATTACATGCTTTTCTTTATTAAAAATTACCCAGGGTACAGTATCTCTTCTCAGAAATAAGACACTAAGGCAACTACTGTTGAAATGAAACTTATGTTTATAAAAGGCGATGTTAATAATAGAATATTAATTTCTTCTTTTGTAAGGGTTTTTAATTTTTTTATTTATCTCTACATTATTAGCTATTTATTCATGTCGATATTGATATACTTCAATCTATCTAGAGAATTCATGAAGCTTTCCATAATTGTTATTTTCATATGTGTGTCCTTAATTTGTATTTCAATGTGTGTGTGTGTGTGTGTGTGTGCATTTGTAGGGGGATGTGTAGGAGAAGAACAAGGCACAGAGAGAGGAGAGGGAGACAGAGAGACAGAGACAGATACCAGAAAAAGGCTTGAAAGCAAGGAAGAAAAGAAGCACATCCTTGTGTACATTTGCGTACGTGAGAACTCAAAACACAGCTTTTTAAAATTCTGATGAATTTTAAAAGGTATAATGAAATTAAATATTTTTTTGGAAGAGCAGTCAGGATTTCTTTTATTTTATTTGAATTTTTGAATTATATTTTTATTTACATTTCAAATATTATCCCCATTCCCAGTTTCCCTTCCACAAACTCCCTTTCCCCTCACCTCTCCCCCTGCCTTTATGTGTGGATATTCCCCCAACCACCCACTTACTCCTGCCTCTACACCCTAGCATTCCCCTACACTGGTTCATTGAACCATGGGGTTCTCCTTCCAATTGATGCCAGATAAGGCAATCTTCTGATACATATCCACCTGGAGTCGTGGGTTCCCCCCATGTGTACTCTTTTGTTGGTGGTTTAGTCCCTGGGAGCTTTGGGGGGGGGTCTGATTGGTTAATACTGTTGTTCTTCCTGCAAGATTGCAAACACCTTCAGCTCCTTCAGCCCCTGCCCTTGTTAGCATTCTATTTAAGCTCCACCCCACCATTACCTGACAACAGCCAGGTAGGCCTGGCCCACTATAAAAGGGGCTGCTTGCCTCCTCCTCCTTCTCTTGCCCTCTTGCCCTCTTCCCTTCTTCTCTTGTCTTGCTTTCCCTTCTTGCTCCCATTCTGTCCCCCTCTTTACCCATTCCTTTTTTCCCCTCTCTCCCCTCGTGCTCATGGCTGGCCTCTACTTCTCCTCCTCCTCTTCTTCTTCTTCTTCTTCTTCTTCTTCTTCTTCTTCTTCTTCTTCTTCTTCTTCTTCTTCTTCTTCTCCTTTTCTCTCTCTCTCTCTCTCTCTCTCTCTCTCTCTCTCTCTCTCTCTCTCTCTCTCTCTCTCTTTCTCTGTCTCTACTACCCTCCTAACTCCCCTCCCAATGCACTGAATAAACTATTCTATACTATACTGTCATGTCATTGGTCCCTCAAGGGAAAGGGATGCCTTGGTATGGGCCCACTGAGACATCCCCTTCCGCTGACTACACCCCCATAGACCATATTCCCCTCTCTCCTTATCTTTTTATTAACACATGAGTCCTAACTCCTCCATTGGGGTCCCCATGCTCTGTCTGATGTTTGGCTGAATGAATCAATGTCTGTATTGGTCAGGCTCTGGCAAAGGCTCTCAGGAGGCAGCCATACTAGCCTCCTGTCAGCAAGCACATCTTGGATCAGCAAGAGTGTCTGGGCTTGGTGTCTACAGATGGGATGGATTCCTAGGTGCGGCTGTCTTTTGATGGCTGTTTCTTCAGACTCTGTTCACTCTCTGTCCTTGCATTCCCTTTTCACAGGAAGGAATTCTGTATTATTATTTTTGAGGTGGGCTCATCCCTCAAGCGGGGACCATGCCTATCAGCTGGATATGGTCTCTATAGGTTCTATCTCACCTTTGTTGGGTATTTCAGCTAATTTCCTCCCTCTTGCATCCTGGGAACCTCTTGGGTCCCCGGCACCTGGGACTGTCTAGTAGCTACCCCCAGTACCCTATCCCCTACGACCACATATCTCCTTTCAAATTCTTGACCACCTGTACTTCTCCCTCCTCTACTCCTGCATCTAAACTGCCCCCCCTTTCCCTCTCCTTTCTCTCTCCATCCCAGATCCCTCACTCCATCTACCTCCCTAGATTAATTTCTTCCCCTTTCTGTGTAGGGTTATAGCATCCACACTTTGATGTGGTCTTCCTTCTTCTTGTGTTTCATATAGTCTGTGAGTTGTATCATGGGTATTCCCAGGTTTTTTGTTTTGCTTTTCTGTTTGTTTGTTTGTTTGTTTTGTTTTTTGGTTAATATCCACTTACCAGTGAGTGCATACCATGTGTGTTCTTTTCTGACAGGATTACCTCACCCAGGATGATATTACCTGCAAATTTCACAAGGTCATTTTTTTAATAGCTGAGTAGTACTCCACTGTGTACCAGATTTTCTGTATCCATTCTTCTTTTGAGGGACATCAGGGTTGTTTCCTGTTTCTAACTATTATAAATAAGGCTTCTATGTTGAACATGTGTCCTTGTTATATGTGGGAACATCATTTGGGTATATGGCCAGAAGTAGATCTGGGTCCTCAGATAGAACTATGTCTAATTGTCTGAGAAACCACCAGACTGTTTTCCAGAATGGTTGTACCAGCTTGTAGTCCCACCAGCAATGCTAAAGTGTACCTCTTTCTCCACATTCTTGCTAGCATCTACTGTCACCTGAGTATTAGATCTTAGCCATTCTGACTGATGTGAGCTGCTGTTAACTGTTGAATTGGAGCATGGGCCATTCTGTTCAGGAAATTTTCCCTTGTGCCAATGTGTTCAAGGTTCTTTTGTACTGTCTCTTCTATTAAATTCAGTGTGTTTGTTTGTTTGTTTGTTTGTTTTTATATGTCTTTGATCTTTGTACAGGGGGATATGAATGGATTCTTCTACATGCCAACTACTAGTTGAATTTACACCATTTGTTGAAAATGCTGTCCTTTTTCTATTGGATGGTTTTGGCTTCTTTGCTAAAGATCAAGTGACCATAGTTGTGTGGATTCATTTCTTGGTCTTCAATTCTATTCCATTGATCTACCTACGTGTCTCTGTTCCAATACAATCTAGTTTTTATCACTATTGCTCTGTAGTATAGCTTGATGTCAGGGATAGTGACTCCCCCAGAAGTTCTTTTATTATTTAGAATGTTTTTTGCTATCCTGGGTTTTTTGTTATTCCAGATAATTTTGAGAATTGTTCTGTCTGTCTATAAATGAAATTAAATATTAAAGAATGTTACAACATCAACATTAGAATAATTGATTTAATAGTTATAATTTTTATTGAGTAGTTTTATTTACTTTCCTATTATAAATGTTAAATAAAAATGAACATTTAATGTATCCACAAATGATAAGCACAATATTAATGTTCCTTTTGCAAAAAGACCTAAGCCTTCACTATTGCCATTGCAGCACACAGTGAACAACTTCTGACAAAGAAACCCAGGCTTGGAACCTTTGGAATGTAAGCCAAGTTCTAGGTTAATGATCTCCTGTTGTTTTTTCTGTTCTTTAAGGTATTGATTTTATTTATGAATGGGCAAGTGTCATTCAAAACATGAACAGAACCCTTGTATTGAGAATATAACACAATGAGCCAAGTTGAGTGTGTCCTTTTAAAAGAACAATGAACCTATTGACCTTTTGTTATTTAGAGTATGTTTTATTGAGTTTTGAGTGCTTTATGGTTTTTATGTATTACTGGCATCTTGTATATGTTCAGAATTCACAATTTTTCATGGTGACATAAATGGACTTTTGAGTGTGTAATGCTTAAATTTTGAATATAAACTTATATAGCCAAATAGAAATTAAATGAAAATATAACTGAAATATTAAAAAGCGTATATTAGAATTTTTTTAAAGTTTAAGAATTTCCTCTTTTTACTTTTATTGAAATACATTTTTTTGTCATATAGTATGTCCTGATTATGGTTTTCCCTCTGTCTACCCCTTCCAATTACTTCCCACCTCCCTGTCCATTCAGACTCATACCCTCTCTGTCTCTCATTAGAAAACAAATACACTTCTACGGGATGAAAAAAATAAAATAATGACAAAAGCTAATAGTATCAGACAACACAAAATAGAAGGAAAACAGCCCAAGGAAATGCTCAAGAAATAGATAAAGATAAATAGACTTACTTTTTCTCATGCTTGGAAATCCAATACAAATGCAAAACTGGATGTTACAATATAGTAGAGAGAAGAGAGAAGGAATAAAAAAGAAAGAAAAGAAAAGAAAAGGCCATAATGATACAACATTAGAAAACAAAGTGTCTCTAAATTTGACCTTACATTCCTTTTTGGTTGGTCATCTTCTGTTTGTCATACAGTCTACTCTTAAAATTAGTTTGATGTCCCCAGTAAGACTCTCTTGAAGGGAATATTCTTTTCTTTACAGTTCCTTACTAATTGGAGACAGCTTCTGGGTTAGAGTCTTAGTTAAAATTTTAATGCTGTGAAGAGACACCATGACCAAGGCAACTCTTATAAAGAACAGCATTTAATTAGGGCTGTTTTAAGGGTCCAGAGGTTCAATCCATTATCATCAAAGCAGGAACATGGTAGTGTGGAGGCAGACCTGAGAGTTCTATATCTTGTTCCAAAGGCAAAAAGAAACTGGCTTTTGAGGAGAAGAATCAGGGTCTTAAAACCCATGCTCACAGTGACACACTTCTTCCAACAAGGCCACACCTATTAAAATAAGGCCATTTCTCCAAAAACGCCACTCCCTGAAACAACCATATACCAACCATCACATTTCCTCCCTGGCCCTCATAGGTTTGTTCAAACATATGAGTCTATGGAGGCCATACCTAAATATTGCACAGTGCAAAATGCATTTGGTCCTACTTCAAAAGTCCTCACAATCTATAGCAATCTCAACAAGGTTAAAAGTTCAAAGTTCCTTCTATTCTTAGATTCATCCAGTCACTTATCTATAATCCCCAGAGCAAGACAGGAAAACAGCTGGGCAAACTTCAAACTCTACATCTCCATGCCTGATATCTAAGCAGTCTGTAGATCTCCAACTTCTTTTGCATCTTTGTTGACTGAAACAAACTTCTTTCTCCTGCATACTTTCTATTACCTGTTAGAAGCCTTCCTCAGCAGATATCCCACAGCTTTAACACCTTAAATATTTTGGGGTCTCCAAGCCAACTTCAATGTTACAGCTTCTTCTTCCAAGGTCTTGGTTCACACATGAACTTCTGGGCTCCTCCAAAGGGCTTGAATGTCATTTCCAGCTTTGCCTTCTGTACTCCTCTAATCTCTGACTGACCCCATTACACTTCTGTTGCTATTCTTGGTGATCTTCTCATGGTACAGGCATCTCCAATATACTGAGGTCTTCCACTGAAGCTAGGCTTCACCTATAGCTTCTCATAGTGTCTTTTAATGGTTCCAAGACTCAATTTCTTTGCATGTCTCCTCTAGCCCTGGGCCACCAACTGCAACTGAGGCTGCACAATTACCAATGGCCTTCACTGGCCTCTCACAGTGCTGAGTATCAGCTGCTCTCTATGAACCCTTTATCCCTTCAAAACCATTACAAACTAGGTGATTTTTACACATTAGCAAGTCCAGCTGCAGCAGGAAGTAAAACCTTGGCTATTTGTGGAACACAGCTTCTTTGTGCTCTCAGAAAACATTTCCCAGATTTCACTTCAGTGAGGCTGGCCTGTTCTTAATCACTGCTAATTTCTTAGCTCCATCTAACCAGCATCAATTGTCCCTGTAGTCCTTTCTGTTCTAGATTCTAAAGCCAAAGACACATGGTAAAAGCTGCGGAATTTTGCTGTTTGCCGTAGCTGGAACATGACACCCCTCCTTATTCTCCTACCAGATTTCTATTTCCAAGTCCCTCACACCTAAACTTTGCTGTCTTGGAACTTGCTGTGTAGACTTGCTCTGTAAATTGATCTCACATTCAGAGATCTGTATGGCTCTTTCTCCTGGGATTAAAAGTCTGTACCACCACATCTTTACTTAAACTCTTCCTCACCTAGAAATTGCTCTGTCCCAGGATGGCATTGAACTCAGAGATCTGCTTGGCTTTTCTCCTGGGATGAAAAGTGTGTATTACCATGCCTTGACCTAAACTTAGCTGGGTGGGATCTTGCCCTGAAAAGTCCTACTCCCTTAATTTGTTATCTCCTAGAACATAGAATTCAGCTCCATCCTACTTCCTGGTGTCTCTGTAATACTTAAACCATATATTTTGTGTTTTTTCTTTCTTAGTTTGTTTCTTTTCATTAAAACACTCTTCTAAAGAGGGAAATTTAGTAACCTCAAAACAGAATTTTTACCAGGATATTTTGAGACTTCCTTTTTCAAAGCAATTAATCTATATCTCTTCACCTTAGCATCTCTTCACTCTTTGGACAACGGCAAAAAATAGCCACATTCTTCACCAAAATCCAACAAAAGCAGTCTCTAGGCCACATGCTGAAATTTTTCTTCACTGAAGCCTCTTGGACCAAGCCTACAATGTTCAAATCACTCTCAGCAACAAAGTCTTCCATATTCCTACTAGGATAACACATTAATCCAAAGATTCTACTGCTTTCCAAATTCAAACTTCCCAAATCCACATTCTTACAATCAAAATCATTGTCAGGCCTAACACAGCAATACACTATTCCTGGTATCAACTTCTGCCTTAGTTTGGGTTTACTGCTGTGAACAGATATCATGACCAAAGCAACTCTTACAGAGGACAGTATTTAATTGGGTCTGACTTTCAAGTTCAGAGGTTCAGTCCATAGGAACATGGCACTGTGCTCACAGACATGGTATAAGAAGAGCTGAGAGTTCTACATCTTGTTCCAAAGTCAAACAGAAGATTGGCTTCCAGAGAAATAGTATGAGTATCTTAAAACCCACGCTCAAAGTGACACACTTCTTCCAACAAGGCCACACCTACTCCAACAAGGCCACAGCTCCTAATAGTGCCACTTCTGGGCCAAGCATATTCAAACCATCACAGTGATAGATGAGGACATATGTCCATTCTCCTTTCAGCTCTAATATCTCAACTTGTATAGATCTACGCAGCCCCTTCTTCAAGACTCCTCAATTTCTGTGAGTTTATATATGCTAGTGAACTCCTCCATCCCTTCTGCCTCTTACACACTTTCTGCCTCTGCTGTTTCAGTTTTCCTTGAGGCCTTAAGGGAGGTGTTAGGGTTGAATGTAAAACATCTTTCACTTTAAACCCAATATCTAGCTATGGGTCTATGTATTTGTTCCCATCTGCTGCTGGAGAAAGTTTCTTTAATCATGGCTAAGTAATTCTCTAATCTATGAGCATAATAAAATATTATTAGAGATATTATTTCTACATTATGTTAGTAAAACAGTATTTGGTTTCTTCTAGGTGTCTGAGCTATCTAGTTTTAGGTTCTAAGTCATTGAAGAAGCATCAGATATGAGTTCCTTCTGGTGTAATGAGCCTTAAATCAAATCAGATTTTGGTTGGTTACTGTCACATCTTTCTGCCACTTTTGGGATAGTATATTTTGATGATTAGACACTATTATAAATCAAAGGATTTATACCTGGGTTTGTTTTTATATTTCTCATGTTCTTGTATACAGAATACCTCTCTGTTTCAGAGATATAAGCCTATAGAAGTGAAAGTTTTATATAGACTTCAGTTCAAATTATTTGTGTTCCATAAATTGTAAAACTGTTCTCTAAACACATTTTAACATAAAAAATAGACATCATTTCAAGGAAAAGGTTTGGAAAAATATATTCCAATCAAATGTACCTAAGAAGAAAGCTGATATAGACATTCCTAAATTTTACTTTACATTCTGTTTGCTGCCCTCTTCCCAATTACTCCTCCCACAATTCTCCCTCCATCCTTCCTCCCCTTCTCCTCTGAGATAATGAGAGTCCCAGTAGGTATCCCCCTGCCCTGGCACATCAAATCTTTGCAAGGCTGGGTGCATTCTCTCCCACTAAAGCCAGCAAAGGCAGCCCAGCTAGAAGAACATATCCCACATACAGGCAACAGCTTTTGGGACAGACCCTTCTCTAGTTGTTCAGGACCCACATGAAGACCTAACTAATCTTAACAATAAAAGAATTTCTGGGAGAATCACTTTCTCAAGCTGTATTACTGAACACACATGTGTGGGTGCTTCAGTCCTTCTTTGAAATCGAAACAAAATACTCATGACAGCAAATATGGAGACAAAATGTGGAGCAGAAACTGAAAGAAAGACTATCCAAACACTGCCTCACCTGGGGATCCATCTCATATACAGTCACCAAATCCAAACACTACTGTGGATGCCAAAAAGTACATGCTGACAGGAACCTGATATAGCTGTCTCCTGAGAGGCTCTTTCAAACCCTGACAAATACAGAGGTAGATGCTGGCAGCCAACCATTGGAATGAGTACTTAGAGAAAGGACTGAAGGTGTCTTTTACAACCCCATAGGAGGAAGGAACAATAGTATTAACCAACTAGATGCCCCAGTGCTCCCAGTGACTAAACAATCAACCAAGGATTATACATGGAGGGACCCATGGCTCCAGTTGTTTATGTAGCAGAGGATGGCCTTGTCAGGCATCAATGAGAGGGGAGGCCCTTGGTCCTGTGAAAGCTCGATGCCTCAGTGTGAGTGAATTCAATGGGAAGGAGGCAAGGAGTGAATGGGTGGGGAAACACCCTCATAGAAGTAAGAGAGGGAGAATGGGATGGGGCATTTCGGGGGGGGGGGTGATGGGAAAGGGGATAACATTTGAAATGTAAATGGAGAAAATACCCAATTAAAAAAAAGAATAAAAAGTCAATAAAAACAAAGTACTGAATCTTGTAAAATCAGTAATATCAACACACTCTTCTCCAAATAAACTATGTAGAGAAAAAAATTCATATTAACAAAATTTTAAAAATAAGATAGGGTATAATAGCAGACATTGAAGAAATCCAGACTATAAGGACATACATTAAAATTCTCTACTCTTTTAAATTAGAAATATAAAAGAAATAAATAATTTGTCCATACATACCACTTACCAAAGGTAAGTGAATTTGCATACCTTGACTCTTGCTGTTATGTACATAATAGTCATGAAATGGAAACAGCCTAGGTGTCTGTCTTCTAAAGAATGAATACGGAAAATGTAGTTCATTTACGTAATGTAATACTTTCCACATATAAAGAAATTGGTTATATGAAGTTTGCAAATAAATAGGTAGCTTAGAAATAATTATGTTTAGCAAGCTAACTCACATATAAAAAAACAAATATGACATGCTTTATCTCACATGTGGATAATAGAATTCAAATATTATATTTTAGAATTAATTGTACTAAGAATAATGTACATTTCAAAAATTATTGAAAAAATGTATAAATTTAATTTTGAGTTGTGTATGTTCATAATTTTCAGCTGTTTATAGAGAAAATATTTATTTTGACTGGATCTATAGATGTTAAGTAATTAAAATTTTGCCCATATATATATTTGTCTATATCTATATCTTCCCATAAAAATCAAAAGTTCTAATCTACACATGCTTATGGGAAATTGTGCTTTGTTTGTATATTATAACATAAATTTTTAACGGTAAAGCAATTGATAAGAAAGTATTTTTTCATCTAATCTTCAGTAACTGTTCATTTTCTACCAAAATGTTAGACTAACATATGTGCAAAGTAACATTATTTGTCACATATGAAAACTATATAAAAATTTTTAAATTCATTAAAAAAATAAAAGAAATACTAAAGCCTCAATAAATGACTCAGTGATCAAGCATATACACTGATTTTCTAGAGTACCTAACTTAGGTCCCCTGCAGGCCTGCTGGGCTATCCACAATCCCTAGTAACTCTGACTATGGTGTATCTGACATTTTTGCCATCCATGGGAACCAGCATAAATATGACATATATATAACCACATAAAACACATAAAACCACATAAAAACAAGAAAAGTTAAAAAGAAATATAAAGAAATGTTCATATTATATATTTTCATATGTTCTAAAACACATAAAAAGAGTATAAGATAGAGGAAGAAACATGGGGACAAATAACAATAATGGGTATTTTAAAAGTCATATGGAATGAACTAATATAGAAACTTTCTAATATATATATATATAAACAAAGTCCCATGATCACTGTTTCTAAGGGCTTATCAGGATGACCAAAATATCCAAACCTACTTCCCTGTCCTAGTCCTAATATATATAATATAATATAATATAATATAATATAATAAATATAATATAATATAATATAATATA
>NW_021620899.1:2262667-2321357 GCF_004785775.1 Grammomys surdaster | reverse complement strand
CTCTCTCTCTCTCTCTCTCTCTCTCTCTCTCTCTCTCTCTCTCTCTCCCTCCCTCTTTTTATAATCCTCACTCCTGGGCTAGAGAACCTATTGATCAACTGGGCTGGCCTTGTCAGAGTCATCATGAAGGAATTTAAGTGGAGGAAAAAATACAAAATATGCATCATATGCTAACAAATAAAATTCCCAGTGTCAGAAACAGGCTACATCTTTTTGACCCATTGGGAAAAAGAGCCCAAAGATTTTCCAAATGCTATAACCTATTGTTGATGCTATTTGTTGCAATCCACAACAGGATAGTGACATCCTATTGCTGAAGATATCATAGAACATTAATAAAGATGCCATAGAACATAAAGAAAGTTCATTGATACTCAGCTGGAGCTTCACCTTCACTGGTTAGCATTCACAGTACTACAAGGTACTATATATGGTATCAAAATGTGATCATCAGTCACAGCCAGCTACAAATCCCCCAAACTATAATAATTACCTGTTGGTAAGATATGTTCATCGATGTAATGATGGCACAAATATTATAGGAGTAACCAAGTACATTTTACAAATTAAACTTAAGGACAAGTCTGTGAGATGGAAACTATATCTGATACTATTAATGAAGCAAAAATTGAGACTTGATAGATCTTAAACATCACAGAAAAACTAACTACTACTACAATGTGAAATAAGCACAGTAATGAAATGAAATTAAACAGCATACTGATATACTCATAAATCAATGGATCACTCAGCCATCATCAGAGAGCTGTTTCTTTTTGCCATGAATGGTAATTAACAGAGAACTTCAATTGGAATACATGAAAAGACCAAGATACTTTAGGGTGTTCATACAAATGGGGGTATCTTTATCTTACTCATCTATTCAATGATCAGAAATCTATGCAAAGGTGAGGTCAGAGGGGCAGAACAATTGAAAGAAGGACAGATAGTGAACATTTCTAAGAAAATACCACTTTGCAGACATGAAAGAGCAGATATACATATGAATTTACAGAGACTGTGGCTCCATTCAGAAGAAAAGCCAAACAAGACATCAGCCCGAATGATGGAAAGGCACAAAGTCAGGCCTCTAGCAAAGAAGGTAATCACAAATGATAGCTGTTTGAAGAAGGAAATCGGTTTTCTTAAATGAAATGGCACTGAAGTCTAAGGCAGGTCCCATGCTCAGGAACAGCTGACCACACAATTCAGACTCCATGATTTTTATTGCCTCCTTCAACTGTTCTTTGTTTGTCTATATCCCTAAGAGATAAAGAACCCAAAGTTTGGTGGGTATGCAGGACCAAGGAAGGACATGGGTGGAGTTGGAGGATGGGAAAGAATATGATAAAAATATACAACATAAAATTCCAAAAGAATGAATTTTAAAATGGAAAAATACAGAAAACAGAAGTAGAAATAAAGTGTATATCAAAGAACATCTTGATGATATTAGTAAAAACTATTCTCTTCAAATTGTCCATATTTTGATACAATTTCAAAATCCTCTAAGAATGTTGAAGTAATAGAAAGCTGGATTACAATCTATCAGATGTTGATTTTGCAACAGAGGTCAGTAGATATAAAAAGCATCCCATAAGGATCCAAGTATTGCAGTGGTCATTAACTGAGGCCAATTATGATTATTTTTGCTTCATGTATCTTAAAATAATATAAATGCTATCAAGTGAAACATGTAAAATGATCTGTTGTTTAACTACTATATTGCATTTACTATTTAATCTTGTTCTGCGAAACATTTAACATACAACGTTATCTGCTCCCATTTTTAAGTTGAAAGAAAAATGAACCTTCACAATAGGCAAAGGAAAGTAGTCTGTTGTGGTATTACGCTATGCACTCTCTGATGAATATTACTATATAAGCCACTTAACCTTACCCCTTTGCTTATAGGCAGTTCTTGGTTTATAATAAAAAATTCCACAATTATTGTTCTGATATAAAATACTGAACACACTAAATAGAAGGACAGTATTTATAATACATGTATATTAGAATTTTAAAAGATAAATAAGCAATGAGCTATATTATATAGAAACTTTGCCTGACTAAAAGTTTTTAAGTTATAGTAAGTTTATAATGAACTTTGGAAGATAAGAAAAAGGGCATTTGCTAATCATCTACTTTCTGGACACAGTTGATCTTTTCATTTTATACACATATTATAGCAACAATTGTAAAGTTCAAGTAAACAAAGTCCTAAAAGTATTGAAGATAACCATAGCAACAATATTTCTTTTTAACTGCAAACTACTTGTGACTTTTTAATAAAACCTGAATGTGAAGAATGACTAGAATCAAATATTCTGATTAAAGAGAGACTGGAGGCCACGGGGAGTTGGGAGGTCAGATGGGGAGGGGATGTGAGAGATGGGGACATCATCTTGGAGATGAGGAAGGAGGGATAGGATGAGGAAGAGTTGGAGAGCTGACTGGGAGGGTGGTAATGACTGGACTGTAAAAAAAACCTAAATAATAATAATAATAATAATAATAATAATAATAATGGTAATATATAAGGTCCTTTAGAAGCTTTAAAAGACCATGTAGAAGAAGCAATGTGATGAATAAAAGGTTTACTGGGCAATATGGAAGCTCCATTTGCATTTGGTTGCATTTTTAGTCAAAATTTGTAGTCCAAAAGTAAGGTGTTCTGTTCAATGACAGTCATTGACCCAAACATCCCAGTTTCTCTTAGAAGCCAGGAATGATAAAAGGTCAAAGTAGAGGAATCAAAAGTTCTCTTTTAGAGTCCATTACAAACTATAAATTCCCTTTTCCTGCCCCATAGTCTGGGCATGAAAATATATTTAACATGACTTTAAAAATTGAGAAAAATGTGCTATTTCACAATTAGTTTAAAACTAAGCTTCTATAGCATGAATTCAAGGAAGTAAAAATTTCAGAGTATATATGTCTTCATTTTAAAGAACAGAAGGTATGTCTCAGACAAATATATTTTGTTTCTGTCTTTCTGTGTCTGTAACTCTCTCACTCTTTAACTCTCATTGTCACTCTGCATCTGTCTGTGTCTATGTCTCTCTGTCTATGTTTCTATCTCTCTCTGTATCCATCTATCCATCCACCCCTCTGTCTATCCATCTATCAGTCTATCTGTGTATCTACTATCAATTTATGTATCATCTCCCCCTGCTCTCTTACCTCACCCATCTCTGACAACTCTACCTCCCATTTTCTGTTCTCATTATCTCTTCCTTTATTCTTTAATATAATAAAATTAACATATTTGTAAAGTATATAGTTGATGTCAAGTTTGTTTATAATTTAGAATGAAGGAAATTTTAAAACATTTTTCTAGCTTACAGTTTTATTTTTAATGACATATTTGAGGAACAAGGTCTACGTAGATAAAGATTTTGTAAATATTTTCTATACGTCAACAACTATCTTTGCATAATTTTTATAAAATCTTTATCTCATTCATATACATTAAGTCAAACATATTTCTTTTTATTAAAAATATATCCTTTTCCTTTACAATATATCTTGATTATAGTTTCCCCTCCCTCTACTCCTCCTCTCAATTCCTTTCCTACCTCCAAATTCACTTCCTTTGTGTCTCTCACTGTAAAAGAGAAGTAGTATAAGAGATATCAAACGAACATGGCAACATAAAATCAAATAAAATGAAAGGATAAAAACCTATAATATTGAAGTTGGGCCCTGCAGTTCAACAGGAAAAAAACATCATGTTGGCTATGATATGGAGAAAGGGTAACACTTCTCCATTGCTGGGGGTATGAACTTATATAGCCATTATGAAAATCACTATGGCTTTTTTTATTGTCAAAAATCAAATATCTGTTGGTGTGGTTATTTCTGGGTTTTTGATTCTTTATTTTAATCAACCTGCCTGTTTTTATGCAAATATTGTGCAGTTATTATTATTATTATTATTATTATTATTATTATTATGTAATACAACTTGAAATTAAGGATGGTGGTACCTTCAGATATTTTTATAGACAAGATTGTGTTAGCTATCTTGGGTTATTTGGGTTTTTTTCATATGAAGTTGAGAATTCCTCCTTCAATGTCTGTAAAAATTGTGTGGTAATTGTGATTGGAACTGCATTGACTCTGTAGATTATTTTTGATAAGGTGGCCATGTATACTCTGTTGATTCTACCAAGCCATGAGCATGGATATTGTCCCATCTCTTGATGCCTTCCTCAATTTCTTCTTTCAGAGACTTGAGATAAATTATACCAAGATATTTTATATTATTTGTGTTTATTGTAAAGTGTGTTGTTTCCATGATTTCTTTCCCATACCATTTGCCATTTTTACAAAGGAGAGCTGCTGATTTTTTTTGAGTTGATTTCATATCCAGACACTTTACTAAAGGTATTTATCACCTTTATTAGTTCCCTGGTAGAATTTTGGGGTTGTTTATGTATACTATCATGTCTTTTGAGAATACTTCTTCATTCAACTTCGTATCCGCTTGATCTACTCTTGTTGTCTTAGAAAGTTACTTTCATTTGCTTGTATCTAGTGAGACTTACTTTGTGCAAACATATTTAGTGGATTTTGGATAATGTTTTATAAGGAACAGAGAAAAAGTTGTGGGTTTTGTTTGTTTGTTTGTTTGTTTGTTTAGATGGATTGTTCTGTAAATATCTGTTATGTCCATTTGTTTTATAATATCTGTTAGGTCCATATTTCTCTGTTTAGTTTTTGTCTCAATGACCTGTCAAGTGGTAAGAGTAGAGTATTGAAGCCTTCTACTATCGGTGTGTGAGAATCAATTATGTGATTTAAGGTGAAGTCATATTTCTTTTATAAGTATGACTACCCTTTTGTTTGCAGTATAGCTGATAAGAAGTGGAATGTCATCTTTTGGGAATTTTGCTTTATTAGTATGTAGTGTCCATTTTTATCTTTCCTAATTAGCTTTAGTTTGAAGTCTATTTTGTTAGATATAAAAATGGCCACACTAGCTTGTTTCTTAGCTCCATTTGCTTAGAACATTTTTTTCCAACCCTCTACTCTGAGGTCGTATCTATTCTTGATGTTGAAATGTGTTTCTTGGATTTACAGAAGGATAAATCCTGTTTTCTCATTCATTCTGTTAGTCTGTATATTTTTATCAAGGAATAGAGAACATAGATATTGATATATACCAATAACAAATGATTGTTGATTGGTATTATTTTGTTGTTAATTTTGTGGTGATGGTATAAGTGTATGCGTGTTTAAGTTCCCCGGATATTGCTTTTGTGAGATTATTTATTTCCAGTGTCTTCATGGTAGTAGATAACCTCCTTAGGGTGGAGTTTTTTTTGTTTGTTTATTTTTTGGTTTTTGGGTTTTTTGTTTTGTTTTTTGTACCTTCTGTACAGCTGGATTTGTATATAAATATTGCTAAATTTAATTTTATTATGTAATATACTACTTTTTCCATCTATGTTGATTTAATGTTTTGCTGGTTATGGTAGTCAGGACAGGCATCTGTGGTCTCTCGGAATTTGCAGCCCACCTATCCAAGTACTTCTAACTTTTAGAGTCTCCAAGGAGAAGCTGGGTGTAATTCTAATAGGTCTGCATTTATATGTTACTTCATGATTTTCCCTTGCAATTTTTAATATTCTTTCTTTGTTCTGTATGTTAGTGTTTGCTTATTATGTGTCAAATGACTTTCTTTTCTGTTGCAATGATGTGGTGTTTTGTATGCTTCTTGTACCTTCATATGCATCTCCTTCTTGAAATTAGAAAAGCTTTTTTCTCTGATTTTGTCAAAAACATTTTCTGGATCTTTGAACTGGATTTCTTCTCCTTCCTGTATACCTATTAATTTTAGGTTTGGTCTTGTCATAATGTCTCAGATTGTCTGGGTGTTTTGTGTCAGTACTGTATACAAAAATAGCTATCAGCTTTCTGTGAAGTAAATTCCTTTTGTGCAACTAATGTTGTTTTCCCTGGGGATGTTTTGAACAAAGGAAATAACACTCTACTATGATGATATGAATAGTTTAATACAATTCTGGAAGATTTAAGGATGCCAAATTTCTAATATCATGAAATGATTCCAGTACACAATGATAAAAAATACTATGTAGTAATCCATGTTTAATCTCATACTGTTTTAATATAATAGTCATTTGATTTTTATTCGTGTTTTAAGGTAATAATTCACTGATTAGAACTAGATTAACTATCCTACAGTGTATTTTGCAAATTAAAGCCGATATAATTAGTTTAGATTATGTTCCTTGAGCTGATAAATAGTTATAAGCTTATAAATAAGTTTTTAGATTATGGTCAGGAGTTGTGATCCAGTTTTGAAAAGAATCAACAAGAGTTCACATTTTAGTGATTTTTCAATATAGTCACAGAATTGTTTAACTACTACAGCTCTGTTGAAGTCATGAAATATATTCTTATATGAACTGTATTCCTGAGTTTGTCTACTCCATGAACTACATGTACACGGAACATAGAGCATGCAGCTGGCTGCAAATTCTTTTTCTTTCATTTAGCATATTCTGAATATTACTCATCTTGTGAACATCAGCATTAAATTCTTTGTTTATGCTAAAACGTATCTTTCTGTATGAACATAGATGATTAATTGTTCATCTACTGCTAGAGATCTGTGCTTGTCCATATGTGGTGAGTATGAATGAAGTTTTTATGCACATACTTGGGATATTATTTACCTTATACTTACAGTATATTTATACTTGCGGTATTATTTTAACAATATTTCCAATTATTTGAGTTATACCAAATAGTGAAGTTATTAATTCTGGTGATATTGCAACCTCAGTTTTTGATATGAAGAAAATCATAATCCAAATCACATTGACTCTTCTACAATGTTATCATCAACATAAGGCCATTCCAGCCTTATATTATGCCCCACAGGATTTCTTTTCAAATTTTCTGACCTCACTTTGTTAAAAATATGATTTTTTCCACACTGATGTTTCATAGCATCCTTGGTAAAAAATTGGCCACATATAAAGATTTTCATTCATTAAGCCCCTTTCCAAGTTCAGTAATTCAAGTTATTACTGGAGCATTTATTCTTGATTACTCTAAAACTTACTAAATTTATATTTAGGAAGCACAAATAATCTAAATTTTTGTTAATATTTTATAGGTAATCTATTTGATTTCATCTAAACTGCAAAAAAATGCATTTTGGTAGGGACTAGATTGACTACAGTGATGAATGTGGTAGACTCTTATAATATTAGCAACACAAAGACTTCAAACCCATGAGCATCAATCCATGTACATTTTCAATAATTTTTGTTATCTTTAAAGATATTTTATAACTTTCAATGTACAAGTCTTTTAAATAGTGTGTTAAAAGTATTTCTTTGTATGACATTGTATGAATATTTCTTGAATTTTCAAATTGTCTCTTGCTTGTCAAGAAATATATAAGTGATTTTTGAACGCTTATATTTTTCTCATGAATTTATAATGTTATTTTTATTTAAAAATAAATAAAACTTTCTCAAGATTTGACTATAAAATAAAATTTGTATGTAAATATGAATCATGATGTTTTGATATAAATAACTATGCTGTGATATGTGTCCTAAAATCAAATTAGTTTACATGCCTGCCACTTGATATAGTAACTTCGTATATGATACAAACATTTGAGATTTGTTCTCACAAATTTTCAGTGTACAAAACTTTTGAGAAAATTATATTAAATGAGACAAGGCATAAAAGAAGAAAGTAATACTTTATATTCATTTTATATGTAAACTCTAAATAAAAACTCAAATGTCTAACATAATAACTAAGAAATTAAACACCAATAAACCAAATAACCCAATTAAAAAATGGGGTACAGAGCTAAACAAAGTTTTCAAAGAGGACTCTCACATGTGAGAGAAGCACATTATTAGTCATCAAGGATATGAAAATGAAAACAATTATGAGATCCCACCTTACACCCATAAGAATGGATAAGATGAAAATTTAAAACACAGCAGATAGGTTAGGTTGTAGAGGGAAGGGAACATTCCTTAACTGTTGGTGGAAGTGCAAAGTTCCACAACCACTCTGGAAATCAATTTGGTGGTGTCTCCGAAGACTGGGAGTAGTTCTATCTCAAGACTCCTGGCCATATACCTAAAAGATGTTCCACCATCCCACAAGGACACTTACTCAGCTATGTTCATAGCAGTTTTAATCAAAATAACTAGAAACTGGAAAAATTTTACATGCCTCTCAACAGAGGAATAGATACAGAAACTATATGAGGTAACCCATACCCAAAATTAGATGCATGGTATGTACTCACTTATAAGTGAATATTAAAAACAAAGTACAGGATAATCATATTATAGTCAATATATCAAAGAAGCCAAATAGCATGGAGGGCTCAAGGGAGGATGGTTTTCAGAAAATATCAAATAGATATTGGAGGTCAATGGAAGGTGAGTACTGGGTGGATGGTGTGGGGACCAGGGTAGTGTGGGAGAATGCTGTAGGACCTTTCCTGCCCATTATTTGCAGTGGAGCCCTGTAATTGGTCAAAAGAAGAGGTAGGCAGAAGGAGGAGTGGGGAGGAAGGAAGGAAGGAGAAGGAGAAAAAATGAAGGAGAAGAAGGATAGAGGAGAGAATATGTCTGTGGAGGTCCATGTGGCTCTAGCAGTCTAAGGTAGTTATTCATTCAAGGTTAAACAATTGGGTTACCAATTCTAATTGTGTGGGCATCTTGTGTATTGAGTATTTGCTAATATATAAATCCATTTGTTAACCTTTAAGCATTAAGTCTTCTTTCTACTGAATAAGGTACCATGAGGATGGTGGTTATTGTCTGGGGTTGAGCTGAGCACGATGAGGGTGGTGGAGTTGTTCCAAGGTCCAGCTTAGAGCCGTGAAGTCCACAGAGCTGACCAGTGGAGACAGAAGCCACACCAACATCTTATGGCTCTCAGGCCAGTGCTCCTGGCCAGCTGGTGCCACAGTTAGTACAGGAACGTAGAGGGGGAACATGGCAGTGGCCAGGAGCTAGTTGAGCCATGTGCCTGTTTTTCAATACCTCCTGCTACAGGAAAAAATATGTAGGCAGAACAGGGGAGATGGAGGAGAGACCTACTGTGGGCAGGTGGAGTGAATTCCCAGGATTTGCCAGAGACTTGGAATGGGAAGAGACTCCAGAGGTTCTACAGGGACAACTCTAGCAATGACTTCTATGAATCAGGGATATGGATCCTGAAGTGGACACTTTCTGTAGTAAGGATTTCAAGTGGAGAGATAAAGACAGCAACTCACACACAAAACCTTCAATGCAAAATATGTACTGCCTACGAGATACGGGATGACAAAGATTGAGCAAAGACTGAAAGAATGTCCAACCAATGACTGCCCAAAATTGAGACACTACCCTGAAACTATTAATAATATTCTGTTATGCTTACAGACAGGAGCCTAGTATAACTATGTTCTGAGATGCTCCATCCAACAGCCAATGGCAAGATATGGACAAATTCACACCAAACACCAGATAGAATTTGGGAGTCTTACAGAAGAGCTGGGAGAGGGAACTAAAGAAGACAGGAACTTCATAAGAACACCAACTGAGTCAACTAACCTGGACCTTTAGGGTCTCGCATAGACTGAATTATCACAAACAAGCAAGGGTGTGCTGGACCTACATGCCCTGCTCATACATAGCAGATGAGCAGCTTGGTCTTCATGTGGGTTCCCCAAGAAGAGGAGCTGGGACTGTCTCTGTGCCCCTTATCTGCCTGCCAGTGGATCTGATGGCCTGAAGTAAAATCCTTGCCTGATCTCAGTGGGAGATGATACACCTAGCCATGCAATAACTTTACGAGCAAGGGATGGGAGAGAAGAGTGTGTATGTGGTGACATCCAGAGGAATGCTTCTCAAAGAGAATGGGAAGGTGGAATGGGAGAGGACTTGCATGGGGATGTCCTGGGAGGAGAGAAAGGGCTGATATTGGGATGTGGCGTAGGGGGAAATTTCCTAAACAGATCTCCAATGGATCAGACTTTAAGATCAACAATTGATGATGAGACCTTATGAAATTGAAAAGCTATTATAAGGCAAAAGACATAGTCAATAGGACAAATTGGCAACCTACAGATTGGGTAAAAACTTCACTAACACCATATCTGAGTTCAGGAAGGCAGTTTTATTTCTTAAACAATAACCACAAAGGCTGACCTCAACAGCTTTTCCCAGGTCAGGTCTCTAGGTGCCTCAGATTTGCACATTATTTTTATAACAATGAGTGTTAACTAAGTGGCTTCTGATTGCCCATGTTTATTATGTTAAGGGCACAGCTTCCTGATTACTTCTTATATTGAGCCCTTCCCCGGGAAATGTGTGTGTAATTCTTTGGAATGAACTCCTCCCAGGATGTGTCCTGGGCAGTTAATTTTTTGAGTTTAAACCAAAACCTGAGATTCTTTCAATTTTAAGTTTAAACTGAGACCTAAAATTCCTACACTTTGAGTTTTTTCTTATTTCTTTTCACATTATATAATTATTATTTACTTTATGGTTCATTTCATTCTATATTTGACAACTTACAAATATCTCCCTAATTTTATATTGTAAGTGTCCATGATTCACAGAAGAATGATACCCCAGTCTGAAATAGTATGTAAAAGCAAAGAGTGTTATGTTCTGTAGATGTCCAGCATGCTGAGGTCTCCTATTACCAAGACAGAGAGACCTTAAAATGACCTCAAAAGCCCAATTTGACTGGCTGATTTGATTCATCTGTTTTGACTCAAACTTCCATCTAAACCAACTGATTCAAATTGGCTTCTTTTGGCTTCTGACTAGATTGCTCTACTTGGAAGGACTGTTTCTGAACTATACATATTGATCTGCTTCACACTGTACTTCACTGAACTGACCTGTACACAATTGAATGGTATGGAATCAAATTGAATTTACTTGAGTTGAGCTGAGCTGAGCAGAGCAGACAAGCAGGGCAGGGGAGAGCAGAGCAGAGCTGAACTGAACTGTATTGAACCCTCTCTCCTTCACTGCTCTGTTAGTAGCCTCTCTTTCCTGTGCTATTCACCTGTGAGTTGGGTGTATCTTATCTCTGATTCATTATGTCTAATCTATCTGTAATTTGTTACTTTGTCTGTCCCTCAATTAGACTTCTCTCTCAAACATATGTCCATCCTTCTACAAATCAACTTTACCTTTAGGAATTAAAGGTGTATACTAAGGATGTGCCTGTATTCCAGCCAGAGCATACTATAATCTAGGATGTGTCTGAATTCTGCGAGGATCATGTAGACCTAGAACATCTTTGGATCCCTTGCCAAAGCAACTATGTTGCTGGAATAAAATTTCTCTATATTATTCAAAGGAACATTATTTCCTATACTCATGGCATGGGCTAATCAAGGAGATTTGTTTCTCTTATCTGGAAATTTATTTGTTTTCTCTTCTTGAAAGACAGTATTGTTTTGTTTTATTAGAAACTTTCTTTGTTTTTCACTTACTCACTTTATATCCCACTCACTGTCCCCTTCCAACTCATTCCCTCCAACAATCCTTCCCTCTCCCCATCCCCTTCTCTTCCGGGCAGATGGAGCCTCCCTGGCTATCCCCACAACCACCACCACCATGACACTTCAAGTCTTCAAGGCTAGGTGCTTCCTTCCCCTCACACTGAGGTCAGACAATGATGCCCAACTAGAAGAACATACCCCACATACAGGCCACAGCTTTGGGATAACCCCCATTCCAGTTGTTCAGGATGCACATGAAGACTACTACGCTTCACATTTGCTACCTATGAGCGGGGAGGCCTAGGTCCAGCCTGTATTCTTTGGTTGGTGGTTCAGACTCTGAGAGCCCCAAGGGACCAGGTTAATTGACTCTGTTTGTCTTCTGGTGGAATTCCTATCCTCTTTGGTATCCACAGTCCTCCCTCCTATACTTCTATGAGAATCCTCAAGCTCTATCCACTCTTTGGCTGTGGGTGTCTATCTGTCTGAGTCAGCTGCAGGGTGGAGCCACACAGGGGACAACTTGACCCAGTCTACAAGCATAACAGAGTATCATTAACAGTATTAGGGATTGGTGCTTGCTGTTTGCCCCAGCCCATGGGTATTCGATGAGACCCTAGGGAAGGGGGCAAAAGAATGAAGGGACAAGAGACACAAAGAATTAGAGGAAGTCTGGGGTTCTGATCATGCTTTAAAACCTTAATTTTTGAGGACAGGTTATAAGGACACAGCAAAATGGGAAGTTTCGGTGAGGGTCATTGCTTAGGGTTATTCTACTATTGAGTCTTCATTGTCTAAGAGCAGTCCTCTGTCATATCCTTATTCCCTTGACTATCTCATTATTGCAACCGGCTCCCAGGAAATGCCAGATGTTCTTTAAGTTCCTGGGACCTGAGACTCGTGAACATCCTTTCTTAACCTTGTACTGACTAGTCTTTCCAGAACAGCAGGTAATTTCCTGAGATTCCCTTAGAACAGCAGGTAATTTCCTGAGGTTCCCTTAGAACAGCAGGTAATTTCCTGGGTTTGGCTCCTGGCACCTGCTCCCTTTTAACAATTTTAAAGGAGGCTGGCAGGCGAATTCGGACATTAAGAAATCTTGTCAACAGATGAGTGGGCATTACCAGAGGGGGAAAGTATTGACCGGATCCTCCAAGTATCATTTGTAATGGTGTCTTTTGGGAGAGGAGAGGGTTATTTGTCTCATGGGCCATGTAGGATATCCAGGGTCCTAGACGGCTGCTTTGAAACACACGAAACCAACATCAACCTCTATGCAATCAGGTTTGCTTTTCGAGGGACTCAAAAGTGGACAGTTTGGGTCCTCCCCCTGTGGTACCTCATCATGCACCTCTTGCAGGTACCCATGCTGTGTCCATGCCATGCAGAACAACATGCATAGATCTAAGTTTTATGCAGCTCCTAAAGGAGCTATGTCATCACAAGGCTCAGCTAAGCCTCTATCAGCCAAATCAAGTCTATGATAATGTACTTGTAGAGGTTTAGATGCTATGGAGTCAATTTGTTGTTTTATAAAACCAGTGAGTCTATTAAAGGCCCAAGGGCAGAAAGCCAAAAGGAGAACGAGACTGACTACTGGACCCAGGGTGGAAGGGAGAAGGTTGGTAAGTCAACAGACTTACCAACAGGAGAGACAGAGAACCAGTTTTTAAGCCACCCCTTTTCTTGTTCCCACTGTTTCTTTAGCAATTCTAATCTCTCTCTGATTCTAGCCACACTATCTCTAACTACCCCATGTAGTCAGTATAAAAACAGCATTTCTCCTTGAGGGCAGCACAGAGGCCCCTTGCTGAAAAAAAGCAGAGGAGGAATTTTTCCAGATTAGTGATGCCAATCTCTAGCTGTTTGATGTCCTTGTCAATGACCTGTTGAAGTTCTGAGTAGTACAAGTCCGGAGGCCTGCATCAGGATCAGAACTTCCAACAATAAATACCACGGGTGGCTCATTTTTATCTGGAAAGGAAGAAAGATGGGAATTATCAGGGAGATCTCTCTTCCTGGATCTCAATTGTTATCCATTTTACGTATAATTGGGTCTGGCTTTGTGGAGGTATCTATTTGTTTCACCAATCTTTCTGGCAGCCATCTAGCCATGCCTTCTTTGGTATCAAACAAATGACCCTCATCCCCATATAAGAACTTAATCTAGGCCTTTCCATTTAAAGGTAAGAAGGTCCTTTCACATAACTGTGGCATAGTTTTTGTGTGTGTGTGTGGTTTTTATTTTTGTTTGTTTGTTTGTTTGTTTGTTTTGTTGTTTTTTTGTCTCAGGGTGACAGAGATGATCAGCAGCAGATTTGCCATGAGTGTCCAGATTTAGAAAATTGAGAACAACAAGGCATGGTGGAGAGTATTTCTCGGAGTCCTCTTCTGGGGGTATAACTCCCACTTTTTTGTTTTTTAAAGGCCAATTTTTTAGCATTCCTTCAAAACCAGGGCAAAAGCACCAGTAGCTACTCCTCCCACACTCAGAGAGTTATGAAGATATAATTTTAAAGTTCTATGATACCTGTTTCACAATTCCTTGTCCTTAAGGATTATAAGGAATCTCAGTAATATAGGTAATATTAAATTGTGAACAAAACATCTCAAATGTCTGACTGCAATAGCCAGTTCTACTATCTATCTTTATTTGATATGGAACACCAACCATAGGAAGAAAATGTAGACAATAACTAATTACATTTTTAGTTGCTTCTCCTGTTAAAGCAGTTGCAACTAGAAAGCCTGAAAATGTGTCAAGTCACATGTACATGTTTTAATTTTCCAACTACTTGCCATAATTGATTAGGTATAAGTCCTCAAGGATTAACACCATTATGAAAAAATTGAGGATACCAGTTTTTGCAATTTGACTTGCACACTCTCTAGAAATACCAAATTATTATCTCAAGGTATTACTATTTTGGTGATATAAAGAATAAGATTGTATAGCCAATTGTTTCTGTAAGACGTATAATCTGCTTAGTATACAAATCTGCTGTGGCATTGCCCTGGGGTCCAGGCAATCCAGTATGAGCTCTTAAATGTCTTATAAAGTTAAAGAAAAGTACATGTTTCTTAAATTAAGCTGTGTTTATAAAATTTGAAAATTAGCAATATCTAAAAATGAAAAATTTCAAGTAATTATAAACCATGAGTTATATACTGGCTATAAGTACACAAATTGAAAGCTTGATTTTTTGTCATTTCAAACAGTGGCTACAGCACATTATTCAATTATTTGTGCTGTAGCATGGGGAAACTTAAGAAAATGAACATGTTATACAATTATATATACTGTCTTCCCATTAGCTGAGCTGTCTGTAAATATTTTCTGTGTTTGAATATTTTCTGGAGCAACAAGCACTCCCCCAAAATTTAAAGCTCGTTGTATGAGTGCAAAGGCTTGCATTAAAACTTCTTCAGAGAGATCAATTAATGAAATACCATACAATGAATAATATAAATTGAAAGATTCAAACTCTTAACTTCTTGTATTAAATCAACAACAAATTTTGTACATGATGTAAGATTATTAGCCATTCCTTGAGGCAAACTTCCTAGGGATATCATTGCTTCATAGGCTTTCAAAAATTACAAGCATATTTATTGAACGCAAACCTCTCACCTTCACTAGGATGTAAAGAAACAGTATAAAAATTCTCTTCTAAATCTATAATAATTCTATATGCATTTCTTGGAATGGCAGCTAGAGTAGGCAAGTCAGGCTGCAATGCCCCACACATTTATAAATCTTAAATTTAACCTTTGTTTTGGATTAATTGAATAACCAGTCCTTTGTAGCAGGCACAGCTATGCCATGGAGGGAAGCAGGCATAATTCTAATTTCTCCAGTATAATCATTATACAACTCCTGGCCCATAAGCTGTCTGTTGTGAATGTCTTTGGGTCTGAGGCTGACATTTCCTCCAAAAAAGGCAATAAACAAATTCTGAAAAACACCTTTCTAGGGGCTAGTCAGGGTGAACATGACAAAAGGAATGTCACACCAGCTTTTGCTGAGCCAAGTCAGAGCTTTGTCTTAACTCAAATATGAGAGTTCTTAATCTGTGCCTATTTTTTGAGGCCTGGCCCAACGATTATCCTTCCTGCACTGAAGACAGATTATAGGCGAGTGATTCTGCTGTCTGTCTGTGCCTCTATTTTTTAGACAGTCTTTCCTAAAATGACCTATGTTCCCATACCTAGAACATTCCTTATCACCTCAGCGCTGTGAAAGCATACCTTGGACTGTAGTTAGCATTCTCATAAGCCAGTTGTGTAAAAGGAACTCCTGCTTGAGAGTTTCTAAAAATTCTACCTGCCCTTTTAGCAGCCTATCTACAAATTCCTGAAATGGTTCATTAGGGCCTTGCTTGATCCCAGATAAAATTCCGAATGAGAGTTTTACTTTTCAATCTTGGGGGGCTAAATTTGACTCCATCACTCTATCTAATAAAGCTGTAAAAGTGCCGGCAGGGCTGTACTGTGCTACAGCTGTTTTTAACTCTTTTATTACTCTTGCAATCATCTCCACCTGCTCTATCCTCTTCTCAACCATAAACATGAGTGAGTCAAAAATTCTCGAGCTCATGATTGAACTACCAACTGCAGCCAATGGAACATTGGCAGTTTAACTACATTTTTAAGTTTCTTTTGCAATATTAGAGTGTAGCCATAATTTTGAGAAACAAAACCAATTTTTAACAATGGAAACAATCCATTTTCACTAAAATCAACACCAAGTGCATTACTTTCATCTTACAATGTTTGGCTACCAGTTTTTAATATATGAATGTATGATAGTGCAGCTTTTAATATCTTTTTAAGGAGACATTGTTTTAAATTTTATCCTTTATACATCTGGTTTCTGAATGACTCCAATCCTGAGTTACCAGTTTTAAGCCAACTTTCTGTTACCAAAGTTGCAAATTTTTAATCATACCCAATAACTTATAGGCAAATAATCTATAACCAAGACATGCAGAACATTTTTATACTTTTAAAACCAGTCAGAAGCAAAAATAAAGAAGATGCACATCTTATATATTTTATCCAAACAAAATTTTCTTATTTTTTCTAGCGGTAATTTTAAGAGAAAAGCACCTTGTTTAACCATTTTTTTTTTTTCTGAACATGAAACACAGAACAACAATGGTCATGAAAACTTTAAACATTCAAACAATGAAACAAAAGCAGACAATTGACATGTGGACAGATTGACATGCCAAGGACAGACGATAGACAGAGAAAGCAGAACTGAGGATCTCTCCTGTATGACCCAGAGAAAATGCAGGGTGTATCCTGATTTTCTCCTGCTCCAAGAGGGCTCTAAAATAGCCTTTTTCTTTTCTTTTGTTAACATGGCCAGAGAGTGGGCAACTCCTTTAGCCCTTTCTCTCCCTCATCTTCAAGGTTTAATCTTTTTATTTCCTCCTTAGAAGGTGTAGCTTTTTTCATCAATATTTTCCTCTTGGGGAAATATCACCAATGAAATCTTTTAAGATCCTTTTTCTTAACCCTTAATCCTTGTGTTTTGAGGGACTCCTTGAAACTCTATAGGTGCAAATCATGTTTGCTTAATGCTTGAACCAATGATTGTGTTGCTCTATCTTACTTTAACTGGATCAAACTCTCAGGCTGGTGACTCTGCAGGGATCACAATGCGAATCTTTTCTCTTCTCTCCAGAGTAGTGGGATCCTATGCTTGAGGGATGTCCTTGTGGAAGCAATGTTCGATTGGACCCTGACTCAAAGGCCAAACATCAGGTGCCAACTGCCCCGGCCAGCAGGGATTCAATGAGACCCTAGGGAAGGGAGCAAAAGACTGAAGGGACAAGAGACACAAAGAATGAGAGGAAGTCTGGGGTTCTGATCATGCTTTAAAACTTTAATTTTGAGGACAGGTTATAAGGACACAGCAAAATGAGACGTTTTGGTGAGGGTCATTGCTTAGGGCTATTCTACTATTGAGTCTTCATTGTCTAAGACCAGTCCACTGTCACATCCTTATTCCCTTGACTATCCCATTATTGTAACCGGCTCCCAGGAAATCCCAGATGTTCTTTAAGTTCCTGGGACCTGAGACCCATGAGTATCCTTTCTTAACCTTGTACTGACTAGTCTTTCCAGAACAGCAGGTAATTTCCTGGGTTTGGCTCCCAGCAGCAGTTGGGATGTATCTCAAGTTGGACTGCTTATTGGTTGGCTATTTCCTTAGTCTCTGCTCCCTCCCCTGTGCCTGCATTTCTTGTAGAGAGAATAAGTATTGGGTTCAAAGTTTTGTGGGGCTTGGTATCTCTATCTCTTCACTGGCATTCTTGTCTTGCTACAGTATGAGGCCTCTTCAGGTTCCATATCTCCAATGTCGTGAATCACAGCAAAGGTCACCGCCCCCACACTAACATGGCCTGGGACAAAGCAACTCACTTGTCTCAAGTCATGTCTAGTTCTGCAGATGCCAGGCCCCACCCACCACCTCCTCACCCCTGTCAGTTTCATATTTCCATTCATTTTCATAGCCATTTAGGCAGAATCCTCCATTCACTTCATCATTCTTTCCTCCCTCCCACTTCTCTCCCTCCATCTGCCTTTTCTGACTATTTTATTCCCCCTTCTAAGTGAGATTCAAGCTTTATCAGTCAGTCCTTCCTTCTTGTTTAGCTTCTTTGGGTCTGTAGAATGTAACATGGTACCTGTATTTTATGGTTAATATCCACCTATAAATAAGTACACACCACGTATGTTCTTTTGGGACTGGGTTACTTCACTCAGAATAATATTTTCATGTTCCATTCATTTGCCTGAAAAGTTCATGATGTCTTGATTTTAATAGCTGAATAATGTTCCACTGTGTAGATGTACCACATTTTTTGTCCATTCTTCAGTTGAGGGACATCTAGGTTATTTCTAGTTCTGACTCTTATGAATAAAGCCGCTATGAACATGGTTGAGCAAGCTTCTTTATAAGATGTTGGAGCATCTTTTGGGTACAAGCCCAGGAGTGGAACAGCTGGATCTTGAGGTAGAACTATTCCAAGTTTTCTGAGAAATCACCAAATTGGTTGTACAAGTTTGCACTCCCACTAGCAATGGAAAAGTGTTCCTTCTGCTCCACATTCTCACCAGCATGTACTACCTCTTGAATTTTTGACCTTAGTCATTCTGATGAGTATAAGGTGGAACCTCAGAGTTGTTTTGATTTATATTTTCCTGATGACTTAGAGCTTTGAATGTTTCTGTAAGTGCTTCTTAGCCATCTGAGATTCTCTGTTGAAAATTCTTGATATAGTTCTGTTCCCCATTTTTAGGTGGGTTATTTGGGTATTTGGCATCTAACTTCTTGAATTCTTTGAAAATTTTGGATATTAGACTTCTGTCAGATGTAGTGTTAGATCCTTTCTCAATCTGTGAGCTGCTGATTTGCCTTATTGACAGTGTCTTTTGCCTTACAAAAGTTTGATTCATAATTGAGACTTTGATGAAAATTCCCACAAATGGCTGTATCTAATAGTTTATCACCCTGGTCTTCACTTTCTGTGGTTACATATCTAGTGAGTTATATAATTTTTGCTGACTCTTCTATTAGTATAAATTCATTATCTATTTAATGCACTTATTTTAATAAACTAAGTAATTTTCATTTAGCTTGGTTTTAAAATAATTTAAATCTGTCTATAAGTATTATATATATGTGAGTTATCATATTTTGCTTTCAATACTTTTCCATTAGATATTTAAACAAAGTTAATGATGAGTTGAATTTTTTTCTAGTGAGTTTAATGTCTAGACTTGTTTAGGGACATTTAGTTCTGACTAATACTATCCTAGTATATGAGTGATCTAGTTTATTGTGCGATTATAATTGTTTCATTTTTTTACCCAGCAGCAATAGTTTTAAATAAAATAATACCATTGCTGTAAAAATAATATCTTCCCCATCTTTTTTTATTATTATTTTGAGTGTTATTACTGGTGGGGTGGTTTTTCTGCACTGATTATGTCTTGACTGATTGTGTTTTGTTCTTTCTTGTATTTGACCATGGAAAGTTGTGTCTTGATTATTGAGTAAACAGTTAGTAATAAGACAGTATCTTTACATGCCTTAAAGAAATATTCTCTCACATCTCTTGCATTTGGCTGAAACTTGTTAGATGTATGTCATGAAACCACCAGACAGTTTTAGCTTCTGTAAGTTTTACTCTAAAGATTATATTCTATTTGGATAGCACATCAAGTTCAAAGTTGAGATATTAAGGTGTCTTCAGGTCAGATGTAAAGCTCTATATATACATGCTGACTCTTAAATCCTTATATCATATCTTTCAATAAATGCTGTGTATATCTCTATTTTTTGTTTTTTGTTTTTGTTTTTGTTTTTTGATCTTGTAGAATTTTGGCTAACCTTCTGTTTGCCCCAATGGCTTTGCCACCTCAGCTCTCTACAAACTGATTTTTTTAATAACATGGTCAGAAGAGTGCTGCTCTCACAAAACAATCTTAAATCATGTCAAATAAAGGCTTAGTGACTAGCCAGAGCAGCCAGGGGTGAGCATTCTTTAAACCTCACACAGGTTGAAGAACATCAGTGTCATTATTCATTTTCCTCTCTAGCCATTGTGTGCCTAGAGATTGTCACAGCTAATGTGAAATTGCTATTTGTCAAAGGAATTAAGAGTCAGAAAGTGATGTAAAATAAAACAGCAAGTATAAATATTACCAAATATTCTAGCTGTTTCTTAAAAGAACACTCTGAGGGATAGTTAAAAAGATTTGGTTAATTTTCAGGATCCTGAAAAATGTGATTTTGACCTGCCCGTTATGCTTTAATAAGGTGGCATCTCTTTATAGTCTTTCCTCTACTATCCTGAAAGTGTTTCTCATGTTTGTACTATCACTAATATTTTCATTCTTAATGTTTTGTCTGATCAAATTGAGTCAAGTACCTAAGAAATGAAAATTTTCCTCTTCTTTAAATTATACTATAGAAAACATACTTAAAATTAAAAACACATATTGAAGGGTTAGCGGAATTTTTGCCCCTAGCAGACTGGCAGTTAGAGTGGAGCCGGGAGAGCTGGTCAGCTAATTCTGGGGCTTTGTGTTCCAGGAACTTGGCTGACCACAAGGTACATGATATGGTTGAATAAGATTGGGTTCTTGAGAGAAAGGGCCTGTATTTCCCCATTATTGTTCCTTGAACCCTGCCACATGTTGAGTAATGGGCTGGGACTGTCTACTGGTACTTTCCAGCACCCCCGCCCCCATTCTCCCTGGCTTGTGTGGTTTTTTTTTCCTTTAATATCCTACACTCCCTGAGTTGGGGGTCGAGCTCCTCTGTCCCTGCATGGGTTACAAGTCTCACCCTCAGCACGCTGATTTCCGGAAATATACTTCTTGCTGATTACATCAAGAATGGCATCTCGTGAGTCATTGGATAGCCGTGATCTCCCAAGACTTGAGTGAGGGTCTCCCCTCTCGGGGTCTTTCAATATCATTTGCCAATGATAGTACGAGGTTCAACATTGTTAGAATTTCAATTATTTTCATATACAAAGTTGCTACTTACTATAGGATCTCAGAGTTTAGAACTACTGCTCTATACTCTTAATATTATAAATGAAATTATTTGACAATAATATCAAATAAGTATAGGTTTCTACAGAGAATATGATAGTGACTGTAACACGGGTCAGTTAATGTATTGGAAATATGAATAGTAATGGACAAGGTGACTTATTTCAATTCATTTCCCAAATTATATCCCAGATTTACTGCTTTGAACATTCATGTATGATGTTCTCATAAAGCTTGCATTCTTTTGCAGTAAACAGAATGAACTTGTGAAGCCTGAACATAGAAATGCCACATATGATAAATAAAACTTTAATAAACAACAATGAAGTATGAGACATAGAAGATGAGAAAATGTACTAAATAGGTTGTCTTCTTAGTGGAAAGTATCGTCTAAAGGCATAATCTGAATTAGTATTTGAAGGAGAGTTAAGATTTGCTGGACAGGTTATAGATACCCTAGGTAGATACGTATATCAGAGACAGATAGTTCATACAAAACTAATCAACATACAAAATTTCCAGATTATAAACACAGTCAGCTATGTAGTGATTTGAGTATACATGGTCCAGGGAGTGGCAGTATTAGGAGGTGTGGCATGCTGGAGTAGGGGGTAGTGTGTCACTGTGGCAGTAGGCTTTGAGACCTACCTCCTAACAGTGTGGGAGATAGTCTTCTTCTAGTGCCCATCAGATGAAGATGAAGATCTCTCTGCTTCTCCTGCATTATGCCTGCCAGGACACTGTCTTTCTCCTGCCTTGATAATAATAGAAAAACCTCTGAACCTGTAACCAGACCCAATTACATGTTGTCTTTATAAGAGTTGCCTTGGTTATGGTATCTATTCACAGCAAAAAAATCTTTTTTTTTCATTTTCTTTTTCTTTCTTTTTTTATTTTTTAAATGTTAATTAAAGGCTTTAAAAGTTTGGTAATGCTCAATAACAAGATGCCCATACAATCAGAAGTGTAACCCAATACCCGACCTACATATATCAACTATCTTTGACTGGCAGAGACACATGAACATTCGCCTCCATGTTTCCCTCCTTCCTCCCTCCCTCCCTGCTTCTCTCTCTCTCTCTCTCTCTCTCTCTCTCTCTCTCTCTCTCTCTCTCTCTCTCCTCTCCTAGCTTCTCCTCCTCTCCTTACTCATCCTCTTCCTCTCTTTACTCCTCCCACTATAGCCCCTCCTACATACCACTCTTCCTGTTAAGATAAAACTTGTCTCTCAAAATACAATTAGAGCCTTACTATCCCAATTTGTATCAGTAAGGTACAAGATAGACCTAATAACCAGTCCATCATTTTGTTGACTAACCAGAACCTCTGTCATCTTTCCTAACCAAAAGACTTAGTTCTGAACCTGGCTTTTTTCTTGGCTTTAGAATGAATGTCAGCTGAAAACCGTCCTCTCATGTCTTTTCTCTCAAAGTAAATAGCTGGGATTGACTATGAAACTATAAGTCTTCAGCCATGTCAGAATCCAGAATAACTAATTAACTGAAATTATGGGAAGCACAAAGCATAGCTTCTAAAACTTAGCCAATGTCTAGATACCATTGAACACCTGGACTGTCTCTATATTACAAAACGTTGGAGCATCTGATCTTCAGCCTTCTGGCCCAGGATCATCTGACAGACCTAGTGATGCAGAATTATTAGAAGCTTATTACTCTGTCTTGGCAGATATAATCAGTTGACTATTCCACAAGTGTGTCCTTTTCAGAACAGTAATTTGTCTATAGATGAAAAAAGGCAATTCTTGCCTAGTGGCTGTCTCACCACAACTGGAGCAACTCCAAAGATGCTCAATTTCTTCTTAGAATCCAAGACAGGAAGCTATCAGGAGCAGATAGATCTCTAATCAAAATGAACCTTAATGCAAAAATGTTTGTAACATCAATTCTGTGGACTTCTGACATTTTGAAAACCAACTATCCATGTAAGGCAATCTGGACTGTTGTCTGTTAACTCCTCCCAGCTATTTATAAATAAAATATAGAAAACACCCTAACAATAAACTCAGAGCCATGAATTTTCTATAGGCCCTTAACTCACAGGCTAACCATCTCAAATTAGTTTAAAAAGTAAAAGAAGGATTGGGCCTAAGCCTTGTATTCCCAAATGTGTTATATAGGCAAAATGCCTATGAGAGTAACAATATTAGTCTCACTTCTGTATCAATAAGAAACTCATACCAGTGAAAACCTTAAATTTGAAATCAAAGTTAATTTTATACCATTTAAGAAATTATAACTTCAGCTTAATAACAGTTACACAGATTTTTACCAACATTATGGCTATGCAATAAATCCAAGCTATTCCTCCCTGTTCCAACAAAACCACTACTTTCTCCTAGAAAGACAACCCAATATTAACCACCTCAGTCCCCAAGCCCAGGGAATAGGGGTGCTGACTCTTCATTAACTTCTTCAAGCTAATAATGGGCATTGAGATATTAGAAGAAGGATGGGGGGAAGAGTAAATTGATAAGCCTCTGACGTCTGTGTTTTCACTGCATTCAGCTGAGATTCCAGGACATCACAGGTTCGAGCAGGTCTGCTCAGCTTGCTTGATGAGTAGATATTCCAAGGCCGTGTATTCTGTAATGTTCAATTCTCAAAACAAATTTTAATATCAAGATATTTTTTGTTTGAATTCTGGAATCTAGTCTTCTGGTGGCCTGTCTCTATCATATCTAATCCATATAATTCTGGGAGTTTCTATGAGACTGTGCTCCCACCATCCACCCATTCCTGCCTCCCTGCTCTCAAATTCCCCAACACTAGGAAGTTCAACCTATTGGGTACCAAGGTCCTTCATTTCCACTGAAGCCTGACAAGGCCACCCTCAACTACCTATACAGGTGGAGCCATGAGTCCCTCTCTTTGCGTTCTTGGGCTGGAGGTTTTATAATGGCTACTCCAGCTTGTTTCTTAGGACCATTTGCTTGAAAAATTGTTTTCCAGCCTTTTACTCTAAGGTCCTGTTTATGTATCCAGTATATTAGCCTATGTATTTTTATTGAGGGATTGAGTCCATTGGTGTTAAGAGATATTAAGGAACAGTGATTGTTGGTTCCTGTAATTTTGTTATTAGAGGTGGAATTATCTTTGTGTGGCTATCTTCTTTTGTATTGTTGAAAGAGGATTACTTTCTTGCTCTGTCTAGCTTATAATTTACCTCCCTGTATTAGAGCTTTCCCACTAATATCTTTTATAACATCAGGTTTGTAGAAAGATGTTGTGTAAATTTGGTTTTGTCATGGAATATATTGGTTTCTCCATCTATGGTAATTGAGGTTTTTGCTGGGTATAGTAGCCTGGGCTGGCATTTGTATTCTCTTAGGGTCTGTATGATGTCAGTCCAGGATCTTCTGGCTTTTATGGTGAGAAGTCTGGTGTAATTCTTACAGGTCTGCCTTTATATATTACTTGGCCTTTATCCCTTACTGCTTTTAATATTATTTCTTTGTTTTGTGCATTTGGTGTTTTGATTATTATGTGATGGAAGGTATTTCTTTTCTGGTCTAGTCTATTTGGCATTCTGTAGGCTTCTTGTATGTTTATGGGCTTCTCATTCTTTAGGTTAGGGAAGTTTTCTTCTATAATTTTGTTGAAGATATTTATTGGCCTTTTAATTTGGGAATCTTCACTGTCATCTATACCTATTATCCTTAGATTTAGTCTTCTCATTGTGTCCTGGATTTCCTGGATGTTTTGTGTTAAGAACTTTTTGCCTTTTGCATTTTCTTTGACAGCTGTGTCAATATTTTCTATGGTATCTTCTTCACTTGAGATTGTCACTTCTATCTCCTGTATTCTGTTGGTGATGCTTGCATCTATGACTCCTGATTTTTTCCTAGGTTTTCTATCTCCAGGGTAGTCTCATTTTGTGATTTCTTTATTGTTTCTACTTCCATTTTTATGTCCTGGATGGATTTGTTCAATTCCTTCACCTGTTTGGTTGTGTTCTCTTGTAATTCTTTAAGGGATTTTTGTGGTTCCTCTTTAAGGGCTTCTACCTGTTTACCTGAGTTCTCTTCAAATTCTTTGAGAGTGTTACTTATGTCCTTCTTAAAGTCCTATATCATCATCATTAGAAGTGATTTTAAATCTGTATCTTGCTTTCCTGGTGATGGGGGGATTCAGGACATTCTAGTGTGGGAGAACTAGGTTCTAGTGATGCCAAGTACCCTGGGTTGCTGATGCTTATTTTCTTGTGCTTGCCTTTCACCATCTGGATCACCTTAGTGCAACCTGCCCTGTCTCTTACTGGAGCCTGTCTTCCTATTATCTTGGTTGTTTCAGAACTGTGTGGGGTGAGTGTTACTACTAGGGTTAGAGCTGGGGCCCAAAATCTGAGCAGTGCTCAGGCCCAGACTAGAAGGAACCAGTGTTCCAGGCCAGGAGTGAACTCCTGGGTCCTAGTGGGTCCCAGTTACTCCTTGTTTGGGGCAGGTGTTGCTGTCTCCTTACTAAGATGCTGCCCATGTTAGAGCTCCTCGGAGGCCTGCTTCCCCTGGGTGTTGTGAGATTGGGTGCAGAGCAGCTGCTCGGTATCTGCTTAGTGCTGGGGCCAGACAGGAAGGAGGCACAGCAATAAAATCTTAAGACAAGGTATAATCACAAAACATGGTTACCTATCTCCAGATATGAAAAGAAAATCAGAGTTTCCAATTTATGATTTCTTCTTTTATAATTTTGTTTATTAAACACAAATTCATTTCCCATATAATATATCTTGGTTATACTTTCCTCTCCCTTTACTCTACTCTATCCCTCTCCACATATTCTACCCTCCAAATTCACTCCTCATCTGTATCTCATTAGGAAGAACAGGCTGCTAGGAGAGAACAACCAAACAAGTCAAAATAAACTACGGTAAGATAAATAAAAATTACTATATTGAGACTTGATATGGGAACCCAACAGAATGAAAAGAGCCCTACAAACAGGCACAACAGAATGAAAAGAGGCCCAGAAAAAGGCACAAGAAACAAAGACCCACTCATTCACATGGACAGGGGTCTCCCAAATAAATATAAAGTTGAAATCTATAACATATACACGGAAGACCTGGTACAGAACCATGTATGCTCTATTCTCGCTGCTTCATGTGAGTTCATATGAGCCTTGCCCAGTTGATTCAGAGGGCCTTGGTTTCTTGCTATCCTTCGTCTTCTCTAGCATGTACACATTTTCTATTTCCTGTTATTCTGCAAGGTTCCTTGGACTCTGAATGCAGAGATTTGATGGAGTCATCCCATTTAGACCTGGGTATTCCAAGGATTTTATGTAAAGTGATTGAGTATCAGTATCTATATTTGTTCCCATCTGTTGCAGAAAAAATTTCTCTAATAATGGCTGAATAAGGTACCAAACTGTGAGAATAGCTGAGTATCATTAGGAGGCATTTTAATGTTAATTTTTTAAGAACACTAGTATGTGATTTCATTCTAGGTGTCTGGGTATCTAGTCTCTGGTTCTTGGTCACTCAGGGTGGGCTATGGTTTCCACTACACTAGATTTCCATACCATCCCTTATTTTGACCCTCAATTTTAACTCTCTCTGCACACTCCCTCCTTCAACCATAACTATTCTCCTTTGTCCACCTGACCCTCCAAACTGCATCAAAACCTGATCCCCAGTTGACCCATAGCATTTATTCTGTTTTCTCTTTCCAGGGAGATCCATATTTCCTCTCATTCTCAAATTTTTTATATTCCACCTCTGTGAGTCTATAGATTGTACGTTGGCTATCATTTATTTAATAACTAATATCCACATATAAGAGAACATATACCATATTTATAATTCTGTATCTGGGTTACCTCACTCAGGGTGATTATTTTATAGGTCTATCCATTTGCTTACAAATAGCATGATGTCATTTTTTTAACATCTGATTAATACTCACTTGTATATATGTACAACATTTTCTTTGTATCATTTTTCTGTTGAGGGATATCTAGGTTGTTTCTTGTTTTGACTATTCTGAATAACACAGGAATAAATGTTGTTGAGCAAGTGACCTCATGGTGTAATGGAGCTACCATTGGGTATAAGAGTGGTATAGCTGAATGCTGGAGTAGATTGATTCCCAACTTTCTGAGAGACTGTAATATTCATTTCCATAGTGGTTGTTTGTTTGCACTCTCAGCAATAATGAATGAATGTTCCCCTTATTCCACATCCTCCCTAAAATGAGATGGCATTTGTGTTATTGATTTGATATTGCAAGATTGTTTGTTTTGATATGTATATTGTTGATTTCTTTATATTTTGGATAGTAATCCTATAGTGGATGTAGGGTTGGTAAAAAAAAATCTCTTTGCATTCCATAAATTGTTGGGTTTTTTTATGACAATGCCCTTTGCCTTGTACAAGAGTTTCGATTACATGAGATCTCATTTATTAATTGATGATCATAGTGCCTGCACTATTGATATTCTGTTGAGAAAGTCTTGTTCTCTTCTAAGAGGATTAGTGTATGTGGTTGTATGCTGAGGTCTTTGATCCATTGGGCTTGAGTTTTGTGCAGAGTGTTCTACATGCATTTGTCTACATATAGGCATGTAGTTGAACTAGCACCATTTATTGAGGATGGTGTCAGTTTTACTTTGTGTATGCCTGCCCTCTTTACCAAAACTCAAGTCTCCACAGGTATATGGATATATACCTATGTTCTGAATTTGATTCCATCAATCAATGTGTCTCTTTATATGCCAAGGTCATGCAGTTTTTTTCCTACAGCTCTGCAGTACAATCTGAGACTTGAAATTGTGGGTCATTCTATATTTATTTTATTATTCAGAAGGGTTTTAAGTATTCCAGATTTGTTTGTTTGTTTGTTTGTTTGTTTATTTTTCAATAGTAATATCTGGAAAGAACTGTGTGGGGCTCTTGATTTGGATTGCATTGAATCTATAAAATGCTTTTGGTAAGGTGACCAATTTTTATATTACTCCTACTGATCTATGAGCACAAGAAATCTATCCTTTGTTGTCTTTTTCAAATTATTGCTTCAAAACCTTGAAGTTTTTATCATGCAAGTCTTTCAATACTTTTTCAGAATTATCACAAGATAATTTATGTTTTTTCTGCCAAACTTGAAATGTTGTTTTCTTGATTCTGTTTTCAGTTCATTTGTCATTGGTATATACAATTGCTACTGGTTTTTGTGAGTTAATCTTGTATCCAGCTACTTTGTCAAAAGTGAGTATCAGATACAGAGGTTTCATGGTGGAATTCATGGGATAGCTTATATATAGTATCTTATCAACTACAAATAAATACACTTTGATGTTGCCCTTTCCAGTGTGTATACCACTGATCATTGTACTTTACCTTACTGTTCTACTTAACTCATCAAATGCTATATTAAATAGATATGAAGAGAGTAGTCAACCTTGTCTTGTTCCTGATTTTAGGGAACTTGCTTTGAATTTCTCCCAATTTAATTTGATTTTGGCTACATACTTGTTGTAAACTGCCTTTATTGTGTTTATATAAGCCTCTCCTTTCCCTAGGCTCTTTATGTTATTTATTTTGAAGGGGAGTTGGATTTTCTCAAGGGCTATTTCTGTATCTAATGAGATAATAATCTGGGTATTATTTTCTATCTGTTTGTTTACATGGTGGATTACAATTACTGATTTTCATATATTGAACCATCCTTGCATCTCTGGACAGAAGCCTACTTGATCATGGTTGATGATCTTCTTAATGTATTCTTACTTTCAGTTGCAAGTACTTCAGTTTGCAGGTATTTTATTGAGTATTTTTTGCATTTATTTTCATAAAGGAAATTAGTCTATAATTCTCTTTCTTTGTTGAGTCTTTATGTGGTTTCAGCAGCAGGGTAACTGTGGCCCCATAAAGTGAGTTGGGCATTGTTCTTTCTGTTTCTATCTTGTGAAGTAATTGAGGGTTATTGTCATTATCTCTTCCTTCCATTTTAGTACATGTTCAGTTTTGGAGAAAGTGGTGTAAGTTGCAGAGGAGAAGATATGTTTACTTGATGTGCGTGTTTCCATGAAATGTTCTGTAAATATATATTTGATCCTTTGATCTTTATTGTGTGTTATTTTTATGTTTATTTTTGTCTGGAGTACATGTGCATTGATGAGAGTAAGGTATTTAAGTCTCCTATTAGTGTGTGAGAAGCAATATGTGATTTAAGGTGTAGTAGTATTTCACTTAAAAACATGGTCACCCTTGAGTTTGATGCCTAGACAGTAAGAATTGAAATGCCATCTTTGTGGATATTTTTTATACATTAGTATATAATGTTCTTTCATAACCCCTCTGATTAGTTTTTGAGTCTATTTTGTTAGATATTAAAATTGCTACACCACTTTGATTCTTACTCACATTTTCTTGAAATATTTTTCCACCCCTTTACCATGAGAAAATGTCTATAGTTAATATTGAGGTGTGTGGTTTGGATTCAGCAAAAGGATGGATCCTGTTTTTGCATCCATTTTGTAGTCCATATCTCTATATTGGCACGTTAAGACCATTGACATGGGGACATATCAATGACCAATGATTGTTGATTTGTGTTATTTTGTTGTTTTTGGTAGTGGTAATGATAGCCTCTCTCTCTCTCTCTCTCTCTCTCTCTCTCTCTCTCTCTCTCTCTCTGTGTGTGTGTGTGTGTGTGTATGTGTGTTTGTGTGTGTGTGTAGTTGTGTACATGTGTGTATACTTCCCTATTGGGGGAGGTGTTGACTGGTATGGGATTGCTTATCCCTGTGTTTTTATTGATGTAGTTAACTTTGGTATTTGAGCTTTCCTTCTAGCGCCTTCTGAAGTATTGAAGTATTGAAAGACACTGTCTAAATTTGAGATTATTATGAAATATCTTATTTTTTTCATCTATGGTGATTTAAAGTTTTACTGGATAAAGAAGTCTGGAATAGAGTCTCTGGTCTCTTAGAATCTGCACCACTTCCTTCTGTAAACTTCTGACTCTTAGATTCTACTTTAGAGGTTAGGTATAATTCTAATAGATCTACTGTTGAATGTTACTTGGTCTTCTTCCCTTGAAGCTTTTAACAGTCTTCCTTTGTTCTGTATGTTTAGTGACCAGAGTGCTTTCATTTCTGGATCAATTTGGTGTTCTATGTGCTTCTTATACCTTTAGAGGCATCCTCTTTTTACAGGTTAAGAAAGGTATCTTCTATGATTTTGTTGAAAACATTTTTTGGGCCTTTGAGATAGGTTTCTTATCCTTTCTCTATTCCTATTATTTTAGGTTTGGTCTTTTTTATAGTGTTCCAGATATTCTCTATGTTTTGTGTCAGGAGTCTTTTGGATATAACATTTTCTTTGCCCAGTGTATCCATTTCTTCTATTGTATTTTTAATGCCTGAGATTATCTCTTTCATATCCTATACTGTTGATAAAGCTATTTTCATTTCATTAACAGTTTTATTTATTTCCTTATACTTTTTGTGTTTTTCTGCATTTCTTTAAGGGATTTGTTAATTTCCTCTTTAAGGAACTCTATTGTCTCCATAGAGGTGGCTTTATGGTATTTTTCTTATTTTTCAGCTATGTTGTAATATTCAAAGCCTGGTTTGCTAGTGTACCTGGGCCCTAATGGACATATATCACACTTGCTGTTATTACTTTTCCTTTTAGACTGATGTTTAGGCAGCTGGGATTGAGTTGATTATAGGCCTAGGTGCTGATTTCTAGATTTGTAGATTGGTATTTTATTCCTTGGTTTCTGTTTTCTATTTAGAATTTTTGGAGAGTATGAATTCTGTGTGTTGCTTGGTAAGTAAATATTTTTGGAATTTATAGTTATAGTCAGTGGTTTTGCCAAGTAAAGTATTTTCCTGGGTATTGAGAGCTTGTACTTGGGGATGTGGATAGGATAGGTATCTGAGGGAATTTGCAAGAGGAAGAACAGAGTGCTCAACAAAGATATGCTTATTTAGTCTCCTTTGAATAGTGGGAGACAGGGCAGTGGGAAGAGAGTTTGCAACAGATGTTTTGCTTAACACTGGATAGAGTCCAGAGGTTTAGATCTAGAGGAACAGAAGGTGAAGGGAAGGGGTATAGACAGTCTACCTGTTTTTTCACAGGAGTAGTCTGTCTGTTAGTGGAGCATGCCTGCTGAAGACTTGGGCTAGAATAAATCAACAAGTTTGGAGAAGGAGCTTAGCAGGGAAAGATCTTTGTGACTCACAGTCCATATGGGGAGAGAGAAAAGTAAGACTGAACCAGTGTCCTTTGCAGATCCTAGTATAGTACTGGGATATTGGATCTGGGGAACAGAGGGAGAGAGAAAATCTTCAGTCTGTTAGGGGCTGGGATAAAGTGCCGGTTGTGTGGGGGTGGAGGTTGAAAGGGGAAGATCTGTGGGATCCATAGGAGATAGTAGTTGGAGGCAGGAAGGCCTGCCTCAAGTATTTCACTGCAGACCAAGGGATGAGGCTAGAATTACTTTAAAAATTAAATAAGTTCATAAATAGTTGAAGGATATGTTTTTGAAAAGAGGAAAAAAGTTAATTTGAAAGCACTTAACTTGAAAGCAAAAGAAACTTATGAGTATATGTAGTGACTGTGATAGTTTAGAAAACACAAAGACAAGAATGTTTGTACAGTAATATTTCTATATTCTGAGGCAAAATAAATGAGATTTCATTGATTGAAAATAAATTTCTGTTAAAGCATATTTGATGCATGGATTGTAAACAGAGTGAGACAGATAGAAGAGAGAAATTTCCGTTATTTAGATGAATTACTGAAATGTGTCATTTGCAAGGCAGTGAAACACCAAACTAGAGAAATATACATATGCATGAAGGGCACGTTATTGATAGCCTATTTTAGATTTAATGCATTTTAAAAATGAGACCATTGTGTATTCTGTGATTTTTTTTATTCTTCCTTGTTTAGTTTTTTGATAATTTTTATTAGTTCTTTGAGAATTTCATACTTACCCCCTTTCACACTGGGTAAATATTATTCCAGATTCTTCCAACCAAACTTATGATGGCTGTTTCTTCTTCTTCTTCTTCTTCTTCTTCTTCTTCTTCTTCTTCTTCTTCTCCTCCTCCTCCTCCTCCTCCTCCTCCTTCCTCCTCCTCCTCTTCTTCTTCTTCTTCCCCTTCCTCTTCCTCCTCCTCCTCCACTGTTTCTTCTTTCTGTTCTCTTCTTTAAAATTTATCAAGTCAAATTTGTATTACCTATATACTTTTGAATTTCTGGCTATCCACTCAAAGAATGATTAAACAACCAGAAACAATACGCTTAAAGAAAATCATGATGTTTTTTTTCTCTCTCAGAATCTATCAACTGCTAATAGCTCCTTAGCTAGAGATAGGACTTTGTGGATACCTCCACTGCTTATGCTGGAATTGCTTGAATTTGAACAGAGCTTATAGATGCTCACCCCAACACAGTGAGATATCTCAGTCAAGAAAATATTGTGACATATCCACCAGGGAAGACCACGTGGACATGGGTTCAATCTATAGAAAGTCTTAATTATTTTGCCAGCAACTCCACAGATGCTTCGATCCCGAATGCAATCCCAAGCTTTTCTTGGGATGATATTAAGCACAAAAATCACATTCTGTGTTGACACACCTCAATTAGCAAAAACAGTTAACCAGAAGTGGAAATACAGAAGCTAAAAAGCAAAGGACACTAGGGACTTTCAAAGAACTATAAACTTTGATGTATTAGGATTTTGTTCTCATTTTGGTACTGGATTCTGAGGCCTAAATGTTACTTCAATCATAGCATCAGTTTTTCTAAGGAATAGGGTTCTTCTAAGGTTGGAGAACCTGTTATAAATGTATATTTGAAAGGTTTGCAAATGAATAGAAGAGCTGGAAATTTGTACAAATTAGTAGCTTCTCATTCTCAAGGTTGATGGTGGTGATGATGACAAGGATGATGGGCATGGGTGACTGAAATATTATGATAGTATCTCTTAATCAGTTGTAATACAATGAATAATTCAATGCTCCTATTACAGAATGGTTGAGGAGAAGATCAGGAAAAGCATCAAGTTAAATGGTGCATGGTCTTTAAAGAATATAGTGAGATCTAAGCTAGTGATTAACACAGACATCCTTTACTGAATTTACCTGCAATATTCCAGTGAGTAAGAGATCTCAATATGGAAAATAGTTATCTGTTTTTCTAGGACCCTTTAAGTTGTGGTGTTTAAATATCCATAGAATTATGGAGAACGTCATCTGTTCTTTAATATCCTTTTTATGCACGATAAAAATCTTGTTTAAAAGATAGTATCTTCTTATGATTAAAGGTATTCATCAAATCATATAAATCAAGTATTTTTTACTATCTGAACTAGAAACTTTCACCATCAGTCACATAATTTTCTTCTATCTCACCTTTAACCAGGACAGTACTAAATAAAATTAGGCTATTATGTTCTCCGTTTTTAAATGCCAAACCTGAGTCAGCCTTGATCATGAATTTCCTGGTGTGAGCATTATAAACGACCTCACTGGAACTGGAGTTTGTTGCCCAAGAACTTCAGCATAGATGGGCCTTTCCAAATTCAAAATATGTAGTATCAATAGAGAAAATCTTCTGGTAAAGGCTGCTTGTTTCATTTTTTCTTCTGCATTTGAAAGTCTATGAGTTTAAACCTCTAGTTCAAGCAAAAGACAGGAAACTGTCTACTTGTGGAAACTTTTGTCTTCCAACAGAATAGGGAGAAAAGGGATGAATTGAAAAGCTCCTGCAGATTCCAGAGGGCTGTCTGAGTGGAAAAGAGCTGCAGTGTCTGAATGTGTTTTATATATTGGAGCATTTTAAGATCTTGGGAGTATTACAAGTAAATGATTTAACTGCTTTCAGCTGTCCTGTAAGTTGTTCATAATCACTGATTCTGCTTTTCAGATGAGCATAATAAAGCGCTCAATATAGCTCTTTCAACTGCAGCCTCATTGCTGACTCCTCAGTATGAAACACTCACTCACAGGATATCTTCACATCCAAGCAAAGCAAAAATAAAAAAAGGAAAGAAAGTCCGTGCAGCAGCAGTCTGGCATGTCTTGGGCTTCATTTGTGTGTGTGTGTCTGTGGAGGGGGGTAGGCAAATGCGCTGAGTCTTGGAAAATGTAGATAGGTTTAATTAAATTTAGGATAATGCTTATGATGTCTGACCTCAGTGATTTGGAAGAATGATTTTTTTTTCATTTTCAGTATGTTTTTCTAAGTCTGATCTACAAATTGACTAATATTTCAGGTTAAAATGCTGAATCAACTGAAATGATTTCTATGGCCTCCTAGTTTCTCTAGTAAACTAAGATGCCAATTGTATAATATTCAAGGAAAATGAGATGTTAACAAGCTTTTCTAAAAACAGAAGTACTTGGCCAAGGATTAAGTTGACTTCCATGGCCAATCATTATCCACCTGGCTTTGGAGATTTGACTTCACATTCTCAGTATTTGCTTTCAATAAATTCCACCTTATAACTAGAAACACTCTGGAAACCAACCGATCTGGAGATTCCTCAGAAAACTGGAAATAGATCTACCTAAAGATCCAGCTATACCACTCTTGTGCATATACCTAAAAGATGCCCCACCATACCACAGGCGTAGGTTCTCCACTATGTTCATAGCACAGCCTTATTTGTGATAGCCAGAAGCTGGAAACATCCCAGATGTCCTACAACAGAAGAATGGATATAGAAACTGTGATTCATTTACACAATGAAATAGAAACACATTTTAAAGCATTGTAAGAGTTGAGAAAATAAGTTACATATGACACAGAAGTTTGAACTGTTTTTATAAAATCAAATTTTTCTCAAAATTAATATGGGAAAACATGATTGTGGTCATAAATGACTGTAAACAATGTATGTATCAGTCCCAGGCTGGTGATTTGCCACAGGTTCAAAGTCTGTTTTTGTTACATCGTAAGTTCTATGACAGCCAGGGCTACCCAGTAAAAACCTGTCTCAAAAAGCTAAAACAAAACAAAACAAAACAAAAAACATCCAAATATCTATCCTGTATTAAGTTATTTTAATTCCTCACCTTATACAAATGAGGAAAGGAATGAGGGGAAATTGCATGAACAAGTAATGCCTGGCCTTAGTCCTTGCTTATTGACAAAGGAAAATGTTGAGATGACTCTGGCCAATAGTAACATAGCAATGAGACTGCATACTAAACACATCTAAACATGGGAAGCAATATTTCTTCTGTTTTTATTTAACATCTGTTCACAATAGAAATCATGAAAAACATTCTGATTCTGATTTAAACTATCTGCAGTTAAAAATGAGTATCTTTATTAGCTGAGGATACATTCTTTAATTTGGAAATAATTATTGACCATCATTTTAAAATGATAATTTTTGTCTCCTCATATGTACTGAGTAATATGAAACATTTCAGCCAAGAATTCTCTGGATATTAATATATGAAAATATAAATATTGCTGAGTATTATAAAGTACCAGTTAAGATGAGGAATATACATACATACATACATACATACATACATACATACATACATACATACGTGTTTGATTTCATGGAAAGCAGCTCTACCATAAAAATATTTATTTAATTTTTGATATTTTGACTAATACCATGTGAGGTGGTTATTTCTCATACGCAGGTCATTTGTGTCCATCTTATTTTGGGGGAACAGTTATCTCCCCAAATTTGAAGATAATTCTTACAGCTAAACCAAAGCCAATGAGTCCTGGGAGAGTATGTTTGGCTTGTTACCCCACACAATTGATGATACAGACTGCCTCAGCACCTAAAGTTCTACATTGTGACAGGCTTTTAAATGCAATTCTTCAGAGTCATTTTCCTAACACATCAATTTTTAAGAATGTCTAAAATTTCATGCTAGATAGTACGACTTTTAATATAATTTCATTTACATTTTTTAAAAAAATGAGTATATTTTACTATTTTCTTCATTTTTGATTTTGTCCCTGAAGTTCTTGCTAATGAAATCTTTAGAATTTTCTTTTCTGACTTCATGTTAGAGTATGTGAGTCAAACCTTCACAGTTTTCATGTAATTTCTCTTACTGAAGTTTTGACAAGGACAATTCTTGGAAATCATCAAAAGTCAGTACTGAGTAGTATCAATGTAAGAAAGCATTTGAATTTCCTAGGTAGATGGATGTTTCAGTGAATCCTCATATGTAAAAATTACAGATTTAGAAACTTGTTTTATTGACAAAGTGCTTGTCATAAAATTGCTCACACTTTACTTGAAGTATGCCATTTATTTACCTTTTATTGTATTTGAAATAATGAATCACAGCGCAAAATACAACCTAAACGCATATTTTGTCAATTGCGCCACAAAATGACAGGGTGGCTGCTAGAGCCTGCTTTGTTTTCTACTTTATTGTCCATCTTACATTTTACCTTTGCATCTAACATTCTTTTTCTTGTGATAGTGTTTTCTGATCTCACTTTGGCTTAGTCATATTTACCTCAAACAACTTACATTCTTATCTTGATGGTTAATGTTGTAAATATGTACTTTTATTATTTTCAATTACTCATGTATGGGAACATATGTGAGTGTATGAACATATGTGTGTGGCATTTTGTGGAGACCGTGGCCACTGGATTCCCCAAGAACTTGAGTTAGAAGAAGTTGTGATCATCCCACGATTAGTCCAGAGAACTTAACTCAGGTCCTCTGAAGAAGCGGTGCATGTTCTGAACAGGTAAGTCATTGTTCGAGCAATTTCTCTTCAAGAAATCAATTTCCAAATTTTAATTTGCATAAAACAATTGTATATTTTACTCATTGCTTCTCTTTCTTAACTATTTTCTGAAATTCAAAGTATTACTAAAAAATGCAATAAAAATTCAATGGAAAAAACAGTAAAGTTTAAAAAGTGTTATGTTATTATATAAGCAAGGTATATTAATTATATGTAATAATATTTAAGTTTATATTTTTATTCACAGTCTTGAAGAATTTTGATATTTACATCAAAATTTATTTATATAAGAGGTTTATGTTTTTGTTAAATTACAGGTATGCAAGAATGGACATAAAACTGCTTAAGTAATTTCAAAACAAAAGAATAATTTTGGAAAATGTATAGGATAGAAAATTATGATCTTCTATCTATTTCTTCTAGTGTTGAAATCTACTGTCATATGCTCATTTTTGTGTTAGTATGGTTGTATGTATGTGTGTATTGTATAAGTGGCATAAGTATAGGACTTTGTGCCCATGCACATATCGGAGGCAAACAGAATATTAAATATCTAGTTCTATTCCTCTCTACCTCAATGTTTCATGGGGTTGGATGTTTGCTATTTCAGTTTGACAGTAAACTTTGATTTCTGGCTGTCTTCATCCTTCAAAACTGGTGTTTTAAGTACACACAGCTATGACTGTATAAAAAATATATCTATACATGAGTGTGGAGATTTTGACTCAGTGCCCAATGTTTTCAGGGAAAATACCTACTGAGCTAACTCAGCAGCTCCTCAGTTACTATTGTGAAATGTTGGCATGGACTATAACAATATTCCTATAATATTCATACTTGGAAATCCTAACCCCTAACAGCATAGTGTAGAAGTCTTTGGTGGATTATCTGAGTTAAAGAAGAAATAATGGCCACTAGTGTTGGAATTGATTAAATTAAGAGATGAGAAAGAAGAAATCCATTCACAATGACTTCCTGCCTTTTGACTGATAGCATAAAGAACTGAAAGAGATACATTTCCAATGTTTATGTCAATGTTTTTATGGGGGGAGTTGTTTTTGTTGTTTTGTTTTATTAAAGAACCTTATGTCTTTTTAGATGTAAAATGGATTCTGTGAATCTACTAAGGAGAAACAATGTATACCTGGAAGCCTTGAGAGCCCTTTATTCCTTCTAAACAGTTTAAACTATATATCGTCAAATTTACCAAGTTCAAATACTATACTTGTTCTTATCAAAAAGACCAAGAAACAACAATATTATCAAATCTGAAAGAAATTATTATTTATTAGGCCAGGGATAATACACTTTAAAAATCAAATGTTTTGAAACCACTATTGGAGAACACATATTAAAAAGTAAAATAGTTTGACATATATTTTAAATTGTCTGCATTCTTTTCTTTTTCTTGATAGCAAATGCTTCCACTAAATAATACATTTAAAGAGTTATATAATATTGTCATAAAGGAAGGCTCCCCAATGTTAGCGGCCATATCAAGGGTGGCCTTGGTTTAGGAAAAAGCCAATTTTTGTTGTGGTGATCAAGAGGCCAAGCTCTCTAGCGAGAGAAATGAGGGCAAAGCCAGGCATACCAGGAACCCTTCTGGAGGGCGTGGAAGTCTAGGGGTCGACCGTAGTGGGAGGCAGGGGAGCTGACAGCTGTGTCAGTCTCCTGCGGAGTCACTTCTGGATCCTCTTCAATTTTCAGCTGATGGTAATGAACTTCAACCATCTTCTTGATGGCAGCATCAACCTGGTTCCGTGGATGACAGGTCGTGGGCGACGATCTCTGTCTCGCTCAATCTTGATGTTGTGCGCACGTCCTCTCAATGAGGGTCCATCCGGAGGGGTCCGTGCCTCGAGCCCCACGTCTGGGTGCCACTTGACCTGACCGGCGGGTCCTAGTTATTCGTGGGGGCGAGGAGGACTGCAACCTGCTATTCTTCAGAAGATATGGTACACTGCTTGAGTTATGGTCTCCCTGCTATTCTTCATATGATATGGTACACTGCTTTGAGTCTATCTGCAGTTGCCAAGCAGGGTCTTGCAGTTTCCAAGCTTCAGGGGACCTTGTGCAGGTGGGAAAAGGTAGGGGATGAGGGTAAGGGCGAGGATCCTGGCTTCTGGCCCATCTGGATTAGAACTTCTGACAGCAGGCATCACGGGTGATTCATTTTTACCTGGAAAGAAAAAAGAAGGGGCTTCTCAGGGAGATTTCTCTTCCCTGGATGTAAATTGTTATTCATCGTATTTATGGTTGGGCCTGGCTTTGTGAGGGTATCTATTTTTTTCCATTAATATTTGTGGTAGCCGGTTAGCTGTGCCTTCTGTGGTATTGGACAGGCATATCAGTCCTCGGCTCCATAAGGGAACTGGGTCTGGGGCATTCCGTTTATGGGTATGAGGGTTCTTCCCCATATCTGTGGCAAAATTTTGTTGGTCTTGGTGGTGCCCAAGGTCACCAACATGGTCAGCAAGAGATTTGCCATGAGCTTTCAGCTTTAGAGAGAGAAAAGTGAACAAGGCATGATGGAGAGTATTTCAGGGGGACTCCTTCTGAGGGGGTACCGTTCCCCCTCTTTTGTTTTTAAAGCCAATTTTTCAGAGTTCTTGTAAAATCAGGGCAGAAGCGCCAACAGTTGCTCCTTCCACACTCAGAGAGTCATGAAGACCTTATTTAAGGATATATAAATCTATATTAATAATCTTTTGTCAAAGGAATTTTATAGCACCACTGACAATTAATCAGACTATGTGATATATCGATTAGAAATAGCTTTTTCTACTTTTTGTGAGATTACCTCTCTTTTGTCAATTAACTGTTGAGGAAGTTAGGGTTTACCTCTCTCTTGAGAATATTGAACAGAGATTTAAATTCTTTTGTGGAGAGCTTAAAATAGGATCTTAGCCAATTTGCAACTCCTAGAAACTTTTGAAATTAATTTAAAATAAGTAAACTCCCTTTTTTTAAAAATCCTTTATCTGTGTGGGTTTTTATTGGATATTACACGTATTTACCTTTCAATGTTATCTCCTTTTTCATTCTCCCCCAAAATCCCTTATCCCATACCCCCTCCTCCTAATTTTTGTGATGGTGTGCTCCAAACATCCTCCCAGTCCCATCTCCCTGCTCTCTAATTCCCACACAGTAGGGGATCCAAACTTTCAGGGACCTTGGCCCTACACTTTCACTGAAGTCTAACAAGGTCACCCTCAATTCCCTATATAGGTGCATGAGTCCCTCCCTTTGTGCTCTCTGGCTGGCGGTTTAGACTTTGGGAGTTCTGGTTGAAACTTTTGATACTCCTTCTAGAAAGGACCAACGCATTCATACTTTGGTCCTCCTTCTTCTATGTGAGTTTTATGTGGTCTATATGTAGATTCTTAGAAATTGTGAGCTTTTGGGCTAATATCCACTTATCAGTGAGTGCATACCATGTATGTTCTTTTGAGATTCGGTCATCTCACTCAAGATGATATTTTCCAGCTCCATCCATTTGCCTAGGAATTTTGTGAACTGATTGTTTTTAATAGCTGAGTAGTACTCCATTGTATAAATGTACCACAATTTCTGCATCCATTCTTCTGTCGAAGGGCATCTGGGTTCTTTCCAACTTCTGGCTATTATAAATAAGGCTGCTATGAACATGGTGGAGCACGTGTCCCTGTTGTATGTTGAAACTTCTTTTGGGTATATGCCCAGGAGTGGTATAGCTGGGTCCCCAGCTATACCACTATACCAGTATACCAGGTATACTAAGGAGAAACAATGTATACCTGGAATCCTTGAGAGCCCTTTATTCCTTCTAAACAGTTTAAACTATATATCGTCAAATTTACCAAGTTCAAATACTATACTTGTTCTTATCAAAAAGACCAAGAAACAACATTATCAAATCTGAAAGAAATTATTATTTATTAGGCCAGGGATAATACACTTTAAAAATCAAATGTTTTGAAACCACTATTGGAGAACACATATTAAAAAGTAAAATAGTTTGACATATATTTTAAATTGTCTGCATTCTTTTCTTTTTATTGATAGCAAATGCTTCCACTAAATAATACATTTAAAGAGTTATATAATTCCTGTACATCTTTTCTGTTAGCAGCATTCCTATAGTAATTGCCTCAGTAAATTTCTTTTTTTAAATCATTTTTATTTGTTTCTTTGTTTATTTATGTATTTATTTATTTACATTCCAGATTTTATTCCCCTCCTGATCCACCCTCTGACTGTCCCACTTCACATACCATCTCCCCCCTACCCCGAGTGTCCATGTGGATGTCCCCACCCTCCACACTCCACCCTCCACCCTCCACCCTCCACCCTCCACCCTCCACCCTCCACCCCACCAGACCTCTAAATTCCCTGGGGCCTTCAGTCTCTTGAGGATTAGGTGCATGTCCTCTGACTGAGTCCAGACCCGGCAGTCTTCTGCTGTATATGCATTCGGGGCCTCATATAAGCTGGTGTATGCTGCCTAGTTGGTGGACCAGTTTTTTGAGAGATTGGGGGTCTAGGTTAATTGAGACTGCTGTTCCTCCCACTGGGTTGCCCTCCTCTTCAGTTTCTTCCAGCCTTTCCCTAATTCAGCCACAGGGGTCAGCAGCTTCTGACCATTGGTTCTGCAAATATCTGCATCTGACTCTTTCAGCTGCTTATTGAATCTTTGTGAGAGCTCCATAGCTTCAGTAATAGTGTCAGGCCTTGGGACCTCCCCTTGAACTGGATCCCACTTTGGGCCTGTCGATGAACCTTCTTTTCCTCAGGCTCCTCTCCATTTCCATCCCTGCAGTTCTTTCAGACAGGACCAGTTATGGGTCAGAGTTTTGACTGCCTTATCATTCTGCAGAAGGTGGGCTCTATAAGTTCCCTCTCCCTACTGTCAGGGCATTTCATTTAAGATCCCTCCCTTTGAGTCCTGAGTCTCACCTCAAGTCCTCCAAACCTTCTACCTCATGAGGTTGCCTGTTTCGATTTTTTTCAGCTGGCCACCAGGGCTTTAGCCCTTTTCCCTCACACATACCAGGTCAGGTTCCGCTCTTACCCAGCCCTGCTCCCCTACCCACTTTTCCTCCCCCCAGGTGCCCTGTGCTGTTTCCATGCATCTCTTCCACCTCCCTGGTAATCCTTCTTTCTCTCTCTCATCCTTTGTTTTTATTTCATCTCTCTGACTTCCTTCCTATCTTTCTTCTTCCCATCACTTTTTACTTAAGGCCTGCATTCCTTCCTTCCTTCTTCTCTCTCTTCCTTCCTTCCTCCTCCTTTTCTTCCTTAATTATTTTTAAAGTATAACTACAAAGGATTTTCTATTTTCATCTTTGTTTTAGGTTTCAGCCTTAGTCCTGTTGGCTAATCTAAGAAAAACCTCTGTATGAAGATTTGTTCTGACACCAATCATGAGAGGCTGTAATTCATTTCACTTGATTTTAAACCAATATAATGCACAAAACTGATAAAACAATAAAGATTACATTTAAGAGGTAACATATAATTAGAATATTAACATTTTAGAATGATGTTTTTCTATTTATGTTCATAAAATAGATGCATATATTTTATTTTATTTTATTTTATTTTTGGTAAATGTCAGAATTGTGAAATGTACCATTTATCAAACATGAAAGGTAAGGGACTTGCTCTCTGGGCTTTTGGCTTTGCTTTTTATAGTTCTTCCAGCTACTCCCTTGTGACCTTCAACAAATGGAGCTCAGTTGAGCTGACTGTAAAAGGAGGATAGACATAGTGACCTGTCTTCCAGTGGTGTTATAAGACTCAATAAATCAGAGCCTACAAAGTTCTTTAAGGTTCTCAGATGAATTGTGCTGTATAAGGGTGAAATGTCAAAGTAGAAAAACTGCTTGTACCTTTTATGCGTCAGTTATTACGAAATGGCACTACAAAATAGGATCCCTGCACACCTTCATAAAACCTGTCTCATTTTCTGACAGAGCATTTAGTTCAGGCACTTTGAAAAAAAAAAGTTTAATAGATTGTGTTAACCTCAGAAAGCTACTTTTACTTAATGTATCCAATAAACCTCCACTGCCCTGTTATGTCTGATAACCAGCATAAATAAAACCTTTTTTAAAAAAATCATGTATTAATTCGTATATTTTATGTGTTTGTATGTTATAGTGCTTTTGTGTACTCCCCAGAGGTGATTTGGAGTTGATTAACATCTATGATATCTTTGCCAACTCAATATAGAAGGAAGTTGGTGATATATTTCAAATCATCTATATTCAGAGTTGAAAATTAATTTTGTGTTGAATTTTTTTAAGCATCGACTGATTAAACTTAAGCAGCTAAAATATCTTAGGTATTTAACTTCAATGTTGTGTCCTCCCCTATCAGAGCAAAATTGGGCATTTTCCTATACACAATAGAGGAAAAAAAGCAATTAGTATCAATCAGTGACTAAGCAACAGATTGGAGTATTTAGAAAGACTCATTCATACACAGATTTGCAGCAGTGTTCAGCTCCTCTGATTAGATTCCATAGATTTTAAATTGTAGCTAATTAGGCTGTCATAGGTTCATTAATGGCTCTACTGATTCAGCACTCCCTCACCTGCATGCATATCAAAGCTCATTAGCGCCCTTGTCTAAAATACCACCTGCATTAATTACTGCCGGTGCACCAGGCCTCTTCAGAAAGGCTCTTCTGACAATGATTCTACCTGCTCGTAGTGCCCCTTGCCCCTGCAAGCTCTTCAGGAGAGCTCCCACATAAAGTTCACGGTGCTGCACACGTGGCGAGTCTGCAGCTGGTGTAAGGGCAGCCAAGCCTGTTTCATGCTTAACAGCAGGATATAAATAATTAGTGATGCCTGTACTGTAGGCCTTGACACAAGGCAGCTACAGCCCATTCAAAGCCTCTCTTAAACCATTTCTCCATACAAAATAAAACCCATGTCATCTTTCTTTTGATTCATGATTTTTTGAGCAGCTTCAACAAAATGCTCAGGCTAAGCCAGAGAAAGAACCCTAGCTTTTTCTGAGTTCATGGCCTTTGTCCGGGGGTTGTTTGAGATGCAAACCCCAGAAGGACTATTGAAGGAGTCTCAGTTCCCAGGTACTTGAAAAAAAAACCACTGAACTTTATAACAGTCATGTCACCTCTAAACACAAAATAATTTTATTTCATTTCTTTATTCATCTTTTTTTCCTCAGAAAAGCTTTATTTTCCCATGTAGTAAAAGATATTGAATTCGGTCTCCAACAGAAACTCCTGAAAAATCTACTCAGTGCTGAGAAAGTTCTAGAAGTTTTAAGAATTAGCTGGCACATAAGATAATGATTTGAAAGGTGGCTGATGGTAAAACTAATTCTTATTTTCTGATTATTTCTCTTTACTGCTAAGTGCTTGAAAAGTAGCTTCTAACTCCCAGGCATGACGTCAGAGAGTATTCATGTACATCCAAGTTTATCACGATGAATTTAATAAGCTTTAGGATGAAAAGTCAATTTCAAATAAATTTATTTCTGAATTGTGTACTAATGTATATCATTATGTCTATTAATATTATATCTGTATAGAGTTAATACATTTTTCCACTTAATTTAAATTTTTAACTATAATGAATAATCAATACTATATATCAAATATACATATATATCTATATATACATATACATATGTATATATGTATACATGTATACTTACCCACATATATAAATACACATATATACATATGCATCATATATACAGATACAGATACATATGCATATACATCATATACATATACAGAGAATTGTTCTTTTTACTACGTGTTTTTAGGTGATCTTATGTATGTAGCACTGCTTTGCTCCAAACTCACTGGCCTTGAACTCAACTTGTAGACATCCACCACCCATCTTTTTTTCCCAACTGCCAGATATTAAATATGTTCACCACCAAGCTGAGTTTATGATTGTATTTTTAATGACCAGGAATTTAAGAGAATTCATCCACAAAAGATGAAAATCCATTATGAGGAAGAAAACAGAAGTATATAAATAAAATTTGTATTAGGCTATAAAAATATAAATGAGTTACATTTGTCTTACCACTTTCCTTCCTTGCAGTATTTAAAATTAAAATGATCTTAATTAAAATATGTAAATATAGCCTGAACCATATGAAGTCACATGGGACAAAGTTGCTTTAAAACAAAATATATTCATTCTCATCACATTTATCTTATATTATTTCACATTATAAAATTTATTCAGTAGTATATATTTATGGATAAAATAATAATATAATTTAACAGCCATCAATAATCTCAGAGTATCTTTGTGACATCCCTTTGTTTGCTGTGGTTGAAAGGTTTAAGTATTTACCTAAGCAAAGCAAACGAAAGTTACTGATATGAAAGAGGAGAAAAGACTCTTACTAATGTCATACTTACAAATAAATAAATCCCGTTTCCAGGTTTTACTCACACCTTGCTCCAGATTGTGGCAAAGATGAGCAGTCAATTTCATAGCAAAGCCAGTAAGTAATTATTATGTCAGGAGTGGGAATATTAATAAAATACATCCTTGGGTCTGCAACTGTGTTCCTCAGTTTACCACAAATCCAGATTTTGTGTGTCTCAGATCTTGAGAACTTTTATGCTTAGTAATGCTTCTACCTTTCCTCATTGGTGTGTTACCATCCTTAATAATAGTACTATAAATGGCTCCTTTGAGCTCAAATCTGCAACTTTCAATTGGCCAGATGTACTTGCTCACAGAAAAGTGTCTACTGTGCTTCTTTACTTGTTTGTATGAAACCACTTCCTCAGGCATTTGGGTGATAATATTCACTTCTTTGGGTATCAGGAGCAAAGGTTGGACTTCTTCAGTATTAGATACCAAGAGTTAGTTGGACTGGACCCTCTGCTGAGATCCCTAGTTTCTACCATAGGAGCATAGCTCTTTAGGAATGACGCTATCTCATGGTTTTACTTAAGGATCTATGCCACTCTGTATTATCTCATTATTTATTGAGATTATAATTACATGATTTTCCCCTTTCCTTTCTTCTCTACAACCTTTCCTATGCAATCATCTTGCTTTCTCAAATGGGGACATCCTCGTGGAGACAGGGGCTTGGGAGGAGGTATAGGATGTGGAACAGTCAGAGGGTGGACCAGGAAGGGAATAAAGTTTTCAGTGTAAATAATAATAATAATAATAATAATAATAATAATACAATTGTTTTATACACACACAAACATACATATGTGTATATGCATGTATGTATGTATGTATGTGTTCCTACATACAAAAGTACTCTTTTTGTCTGTACATGGTTACCTGTATAATATAGCACCAGCACTGATCAATTTTTATTGGACAGCTATTTCAAGCTTTTTCCTTAAGGAAGTCCAAAATGCTGGCTCATAGAATTCCCCAGTTGCTCATAAATTCTTGCTTTTTAAAATTTCATTTCATTGTGTTTAGAGAAAAAAAGTACATTATAGAAATTTTTTAGCTTTAAATTAAGGAATAGGGTTAACTTATAAGCTCTACTTACCCAAGAACAGATAGCTTCCTGGAATGCTAGGGTCTGTTGTTCATGCAAGAAGGAAGCTATGCGTTTTTACATCAATAAACAATGCTGGGTGACACAACTATACAATATGTGCTTGATCACAAGCAGGCAAGAGATACAAAGGCAGGAAGTATGCCAGGATGCATGTATGCCTTCCATTGAAGGAAGGCCAGAAGTGTATAGCCTTATGGGTATGCCTTAATGAGCAACTGACCAACACAGCTCATACCATTTCTCTGGGAAAATCAGTTATGGACTTGGATAGTGCTCATCTTTCTGGCCAGAATTAAATACAGCTTGCTTTAATCAAACAATAGTGAATGTGGTTTATTTCCTTGCAATTTTCTGTTTTAACATAACTAATGCCCATCTATTTAAACTGTTTTAAAGTTTTACTTTTTTATTATGTATACAGCAGACCAGAAGAGGGCACCAGATCTAATTATAGGTGGTTGTGAGCCACACTATGTGGTTTCTGGGAATTGAACTCAGGACCACTGGAAGAATGTGTTCTTAATCTCTGAGCCATCTCTTTAGTCCATTTAAGCTGTTTTAACGTGCATTTTATAACATATTTTTCTCCTAATATTTGTATATTCACCAATCTGAAATATCTCATCTTCCACTCATCCTTTTCACATAGTTTTCATCTCTTGAAGTTTTGATTTCAAATATTTTATACATATCATGTCTATGTTATTTTGTGTGGATGTGGAATTTAACTATAGATGTAGTGTTAACAGCTTTTAATAGCTAGTTAAAACCTAACTTGCATGAAAGTTATGCCCATTAATTTAGTTAATTTTTATTCAATCATATACCATAGCTACTTGAATGCTATTTTATTATACTACAAAAATAAATTTCACCTTTTGAATATTAGAATATTTTTGTCCTTATATTCTTTAAGAGGGATGCAGGCAAGTATTCAAACTATTTTCTTTTCATCTTTCTAACTAGTTTTACAATGTGTTAAGTATGAAACAAGCAATCATTAGCAAAGTTACAATTTTTTCTTATAAGGTAAATGAAGACTCTTTTGTACAGCCTAACTACCGTCTTTAGGTTCCTAAGTATCTAGCTAGTGCATTCCATAGAGCATTGCCTGTATTCTGTGAATCATAGTTCTTCCTCTTACTAACATTTTCAACATGATTTTCTTACCATAAAAATAAGTTGAGTCACACTCCTATACCTGAAGAAGAATTGATGACATACTCTACAGAGACCCAAGATTCTTTTTTTTTTTTTTTTGGATTTTTGATTTTTTGGGGGGTGGTTATTATCTTTTTGTTTTTCAAATCGTAATTTTTACTTATTCACACAGGGGTTATAAACACAAAAAGGCAGTTTGTGAGGAAGGGGATGACACTGGAGCATGAGTGTTCAGGAGGAATACTGATATCTTTAAGAACAGGGAATCGGCTGGGTGAAGGTTCAGGAGAAAAGTCACTATGACTCTGCCTATGATTCACTTGTCCGTATCTAAGTTGGTATTATATGCCAAGGCTACCTATTTACAAGGTCTATGACTACTCAGGATGGTAAATTTCCACAAATGCTGCCTGTTTACAATAGCTTATAGCTTATATTCCCTTGCAGTGCTTAGCCTTGCATCCTAAGCAAGAATTCAGATCACTAGTCAGAGGGAGTTCTGGGTGGCTCCTCTCTGCTTGGTATAGGGGCAGAAGTCCCCTCTTTTAGGTGGAGATGGGTTTTAGGAACACCCTGTATAAAGTAACAACCTCATCTTGAGTCTCGTGGACCTCCATAGCTAACTTATGATAATGTATCTGAATAGGTTTTGCTACCAAATTACTCATCTGTTGTTTTACAAAGTTAGTCAGTCTATTTAAGGCCCAGGGACTAAAAGAAATAAACAAAAATAACCCAATTAATGGTCCCAAGATAGGAGGAAGTAGGGTTGACAACCAAGGAGAAGCTGAAAACCAATTCTTGTACCAGCACTCATCTTTCTCTTTCTCTCTCGGTCTTTTCTCAGGGCCTTCTCTGACCTTTTTCATGTTCTCTTTAACCATCCCTGTCTTGTCTATGTAAAATCAACATCCTTTAAAGGTTGTACACAGTCAAGTGCTGTACACAGCCTTTTCTATTGTAAAAGAGTAAATCAAGTCCAATAAAGTTCTTTGCGATTTGTGGAGGTCTCTTCAAACAGCGAAATGAGGGATTTCTTCAGATTAGTGATGTCAATCTCTTGTTGTTTGATGCTCTTCTCAATGGCCCGTCAAAGGTCTGAGTAGTATAAGTTCGGAGGCCAGCATCTGGATTAGAACTTCTAACAGCAGACATCACAGGTGATTCATTTTTACCTGGAAAGGAAAGAGAAGGAAATTTTCAGGGAGATTTCTCTTCCCTGGATGTTAATCATCTTATTTATGTTTGGGCCTGACTTTGTGGGGGTAACTATTTATTTCATTAATTGAGACCCAAGATTCTTAACCAGATCTCAGTTCCATGAGACTCTGATATGTACATGCTCTAGCCCTGGATGTGAAGCCGTTCTCAACTGTGCTTCTTGAACTCAGTGTTTACCTGGCTTGGATATTATTTATATTCTATCTGCTTGTCCTTGAGCTGTCATTTTCTCTTGTGGTAAACTGAGTCCATGGTAGGAATCATTTGTTTTGTGCCTCTTGAGGTTTCCTGTCTTAATTATATGTTTTCTCCACATATTATGGGTTACTTTCCCATACATTGCTCGAGGTTTCAGCTAGTTTCAAGTTAGGGTATAAATATATGCCCCCTTTTTCCATTAGGTAGAAGTAAGCTTGAAATGGTTTATGTTTTTAAAAAGCAATAAATGAGATATTATGTACAGATTAACTTGGCTTTCAATTTGCTTTATTGTGAATTTGTTTTCAAAACACCAATTCATATAAGTGAAAATCTGGTTTCATTTCCATAGCCTCTATGCCAGCAACAGTGAATCTCCTTACATTAAAATGACAAGGGGTGGTAAAAACACAGAAACTGTCTTGTTTTCTCTCCTATGCCTAATGCTTTTGGTGTCAAGATTGTAAATGACCTCAAAATGCCCAACTAAAACAATTAAGCATCAACTATCATAAAAAGATAAGGAGAAGCCATTGAGGATAAAGTAAAAAAAATCTGCAAGTATGTATGCATAGAAATTTCAGTATATTTTGAAGGTAAAACTTATTTTAGGATGTTGAAACTTTTTATTAAGTTTGATTAAGTCTTCAGGAAACATCTTCTGCCAGAATAAGTTTCTGTAAGAGTTAATATCATTTACATTGTTATCTTTTGATACCTGTTTAGTGGAAATTGGGTAGAATAAGAGTCACCAGAAAGAAAAATGTTTCTATAATTCCTCTAAAAGTACTTTACTGTGTGTTTATTATTTTTCCTATCAACTACTATGGACCAGAACCAAGGACAAAGTAGTTGTGCTACTCAGAACATCTGAAGCCAATACACTTCAGCTAAGAAAAGTAGAACTGAACAATATTTAAGATCTAGAATAGCCTCCAGGTGGCATCGTGAATGAGAATTCAAAGTGACTGCAACAGTCCCGCAATAGTTGAAAAAGTACAACATTTATCCATCAGCTTTTGATCGTGTTCATTTCTGATTTTTCATATCTTACCTAAAACTATGCAAGGAATATTTTACACCAGTATCACCGCTACCAGCCACTTCACTTAAAGAAAGAAACTTCAGAATTTCCTTAGGTTCCCAAGTTAATAGAAAGTCACTTATGTCTTGAAAATTTGAGGCTTGTTTTACTATTGTCGTTTAATTAGTGAAATTTAATGAGCATGCATGTGCCAGTGACTGCATTATGCACTGAGAAAAAATGATGACAGTAACGTTGCTAGGGATTGAGTTAAATATATAGTGTAACTATTTCTGAGAGTCCTACCCATATGAATTTATTAAGAGTAAAGTGACAGTGTTGCACATGTGGTGTATAACAAGGAAGCTAAAAATTTAGAAAGAAAATAATAATTGTATAAACATATTGAACACAAATTAATGAACATATTTAAAAACTCACATTTTTTTTTATTCTTTTTTTTTACACAGTCCAGTCTTTATCTCCCACTGGTATGCCCTCTGATTGTTCCTCATTCCGTATCTCCTCTACCTGTCTCCAAAGGATATTCCCATACCTTCCCTGACCCCACACATACCACCAGACCGCCCTACACCCTGGGGTCTCAAGTCTCTTAAGGATTAGGTGCATCTTCTCTCCCTGAAGCCAGATCAGGCAATCCTCTGCTGTATATGTCGGGGGCATCATATCAGCAGGTATATGCTACCTGGTCGGTGTCTCAGTGTCTCAGATCTTGGGGGTCCATGTTAGTTGAGACTGCTGGTCTTCCTATGGGGTTGCCCTCCTCAGCTTCTTCCAGCCTTCCCTAGTCAACCACCGGCTTTTGTCCATTGGTTACATCTAAATATCTGCATCTGATTCTTTCAGCTGCTTGTTGGACTTTTCAGAGGGCAGTCAGGCTAGGCTCCTGTTTGTAAGCATACTGTAGAATCAGTAATCGTGTCAGGCCTTAGGGCCTCCCCTTGAGTTGGATCCCAATTGTGGCCTGTCACTGGACCTCCTTTCCCTCAGTCTCTTCTCCATTTTTCTTTATGCAGCTCTTAATGGGGGTGGGGGAGAGCTCGGTGTGAAAGGGGACAGGGAGTGGTAAAAGGGAACATGATAAGGTATTGGGGGGCAGGACTGAAGCCCTGAGGACCAGCAGAAAGAATGGAAACAGACAACATTGTGAGTTAGGAGGTGTGTGTTGGGGGGGGGGGACTCTGTAAAATATACCAGAGACTCTCAGGAATCAAAGGGAGGGATCTTAGATGAAATGCCCTACAGTGGGGAGAGGAAATTTGCAGAGTCCACCTCCAGTAGAAAGACAGGGTGTCAAGTGGAGGGATGAAGATACCATCCCACAGTGAAAAATTCTGACCCAGAATTGTTCCTGTCTGAAAATCTCACATTATTTATGAGAATGTATATTTAACTCTTCTGAATACCAAAGGTTAACTATTCTGAAAAGTAATTTTTAAAAGTCTGTTATGGAAGAATTAGAGAAAATGAGTATCTATGATAGGTAGTTCCTGAATAAGACAAAAAAAGAGCAAAAACCATATACTATGGCATTAACGTTTTCAGGCTTGTTTGTATAAATTCAGAAACTTTCTGTTCAATACATAAATAGGGAAGCTGCATAAGCAGGAACTAGATTTGTAAGATGACTAAGTGATATTTTCCCATCATCAGGGAAGAAATCCACTTTCTCTTTATAAAATATATATGGTAGATATAAAATTCCATTTTGTCTATACAATCTGAGGCATTATGAGAGTACATACAGATGCATCTATAGATATATACATGTTATATATTTTATTGTAAATCATGTTGTTTAGTGACTGACAGGACTTCTCCACAGTTAAGATCACTTGCTGTTTACTACTTTTTCTATTGCTATAATGAGACACATCCTAAGGCAACTTATAGAAGAAAGCATCTACTGGGGGATTACATTTTCAGAAGGTGAGTCCATAATCATCATGGCAGGGTCCATTGCAGCAGTCAATGTGGGGAGCAGTGTTAAAAGAATGTAATCTTATTCTCAAGAAGGAGACAGAAAACTAGCTGGAAATAGTGTGGGCCATTGAAATATCAAAGCCATAAACCAGTGACATACCTCCCAGAATAGGCCATATCTTCTAAACCTTCCCTAACAGATTTTCTAACTGGTGACCATGTACTCAAACATATAAGATGATAGAATCAGTTCTCATTCAAATCACCACATTGCTCATACAAAGGACAGATGGTTCCCAGAAGCAACATAGAGGCTTACAAACATCTTTAACTCCAGTTCAGGGGATCCATCTCCCTCTTCTGATGTGCTCAGAAAGAAAATACATGCAGAGTTCAAGATTATATATATATATATTCAATATTTATTCAATATTATATAATATTGAATAATGGTGGAAGAAATCTTCCTCTGAAATATATTAACCATGATGTAAGACAGAATATAAGTCCTATTCATATGTATATACATTTATGAAAAAGTTTTGTTTCATGATTTGTATAGATTATAATCTATGAGATGGTTAATATATATTTTCTGCTAGAAAAATAACCACAGTTTTTTTTTAATTTTTAATTAATTATTTATGTACTTACATCCCAAATGTTGCCCACTCCTTGCGGTCCTCCATCTCAGAGTTCTCCTCTTCTTCTTCCCCTAACTGCCCCTGGCATCTCCCTTCCCTGAGGCATTAAGTCTCCACAGGATTAGACACATCTTCTCCTACCGAGACCAGAAAAGGCAGTCCTCTGCTAGGCCTGTGCCTGGGCTTCCGAAAATCCCATGCTGGTCTTTGGTTTTTGGTTTAGTCTCTTGGCACTCCCAGGGGTCTTGGTTAGTTGAAACTGTTGATCATACTATGGAGTTGCCATCCTCCTCAGCTCCTTCAGTCCTTTCCCTCACTCTTCCATATGGGTCCCAATCACAGTCCAATGGTTGAATGTAAGTATCTGCACCTTCACAATCAGCTACTGGTAGAGTCTCTCAGAGGGCACACATTCTAGGCTCCTGCCTGTAAGCAGAACATAGCATCAGTAATAGTGTCAGGGTTTGATGCCTACCAGTGGGATGGATCACAAGTTGGTCCAGTCACTGGATGGCCTTTCCTTGAGTCTCTGCTCCATTTTTGTCCTTGTATTTCTTTTAGATAGGAACAATTTTGGATCAAAATTTTTGATGGTGAGTTGGTCCTCTCAACAGAGGAATATTGACTGACTGAGAAGCACATAAATAAATGTTCAACTTCCATAGACATCAGAAAAATGCAAATAATAATGACTCTGAGATTCTATCTTTATACCTGTCAGAATGGCTGAGATAAAAAACTCAAATGACAGGACATGCTGGTGAAGATGTAGAGCAAGGTGAACACTTTTCCATTGCTGGTGGGAGTGAAAGCTTGTACAATTACTTTGGAAATAAATTTGTCAGTTTCTCAGAAAGCTGGGAGTAGTTCTACCTCAAGACCCTGATATTCTACTCCTGGACATATAACAAAAAGATACACTGCTATACTATAAGAACACTTGCTCAACTATGTTCATAGAAGCTTTATTCATAATAGCCTCAAACTGGAAACAACATAGATGTCTGTCAAGTGAAGAACGGTTAAAGTAAATGTGGTGTATCATTAAATTCACAGGCAAATGGATGTAAATAGAAAATATCATTCTGATTGATGTACCTCAGACACAGAAATGCATGCATGGTACGTATGAACTTTTAAGTGGATGTTATTAGCCATAGAATACTGAACAGCCATCCTTCAACTCACAAACCCAAGGAAACTAGATAATAATGAGGGTCCAAGGGAGGATGAGTGAATGTCACTCAGACTGGGCAATATAATAATTACTGGAGGTGGATTGGAGGAGGGAACTAGATGGGAGAGGGGGTGATGAGTAGAATGGGGAGTAGATGTAGATAGGGGGACACAGGTGAGGGCTAGGAGTGAAAGTAGAAATCATTGGGGGGGGGCATCTCTAAGACTAACTCAAGACCTAGGACAGAGGAGACTCCAGGAAGTGTAAGGGATAGCCCAAATTTGAGACTCTTATCAACAGGGGATTTCGATACTGAAATGGCCAACATCTATTGGCCATTTCCAGGTTTAGTGGGACATCAATTCACCCACAAAAATCTTCGGCCCAAAAATGTCCTGCCTACAAGATGCACAAGAGTATCTTGGAGCAGAGACTGAGGGAAAGACCAACAAATGACTGACTCACTTGTAATCCATCCCATGTGAGCGAACCAACCACTAACACTATTAATGAAACTCTGCCATGCTTGCAGATAGGAGCCTAGTATAACTTACTTCTAAGAGGCTTCTTTGAGGAGCTTATGGAAACAGACACAGAGACTGAGAGCCAAATATCTGGTAGAGCTCTGGGAGTTTTTGGAAGAGTTGGGGATAGAAATGAAACAGCTAGAGGGATTAAGGACAGCACAAGAAGTCTTACAAAGTTAACTAACCTGGGTCCATGGGGGCTCACAGAGATGCAATCACCAACTGAAGAGCATGCAGTGACTGCTACATATATGTAGAATATGTGCAGTTTGATCTTCATGTGGGTCACCTAATGATTGCAGCAACTCTTTGACTCTGTTGCCAGCCATTGGCTCCTTTTCCCCTAGCTAGGCTGTCTTGTCTGTCCTCAGTGGAGATGATGCAGTTAGTCCTGCTGGACTTAATATAGGATGGGGTAGTACACAAAGCAGCTATCCTATTCTCTGAGAAGGGGAGGGGTTAATTGTGGGACACGTTTGTAAGGGTGAGAGTGGGTGTAAAGGAAATAGGATGAGGGCTGTGATGGGGATGTAAAGTTAATAAATAAATAAATAGTCATGTCTTTGTTAACTAAAAATACTGACAGGAAACATGCAGAAACATGACTGGGAAATAAGTTTGGGAATCATTATGCTAAATGACCACGAAGAATCAGCTTCTTTCCACATGGACTAGTTAGAAAAGAAAGTATTCACTTCCACATCTAAAATTAGAAATGATGTAAATTTTCAGAAAAAATTCATTTTGACATATAACAATGCTTGGTTCAGCAGAGTGTTTATAATGATGCCATTTTGTCTGTCTTTGATCAATAACTTCTACATATTTCAGTAAAACATCTGATTATTCACGGTTTGTAGGGACTTAACAGCTTTACAATATTGCTCCAGTGCCAACCAAATACAACATAGAGAAAGATAGAAGAAACTGGAGAGAATTTCTCCAACATAAAAGCCTTAAGCAAATACTAACTCAGGACATAATTAAGAGCACTCAGGAGTTCATATGCTTATATGTCTTATGCCTGCAAAACTTGTCTGAAACTTACTCGTATGGTGACAATGGCAGGGTGAATGCCAATGATTCAGCAGCCTGCTATGAGAGAGATTAATAGCTTCTTCTCTCAGACAAGTTAGTCTCTCTCTAAAATTATAGTGCCTTTAGGTTAGCTTAGAAGAAAAGAATTAAGTAGATGATGGAACTTGTATGTGTGTAAGACTCACCAACTATGCTAATTTCCTATCAACACTGATGATCAGACCACATACAACATAGGCTCAGCCTTTGCACAGCATTGCTGTGCATATGCATATGTACAGTTCATATATACATACATATGCACACATAAATCACAAAATAACTATAGTAAGTAATGCCAAACAGTTTAACAATTAAAACCATGTTCATTGGAAGGAGAAACTGATATTTATTAGCAAGTCTTGAAAGTTTAAGATAAACTCTAATGAATTCCATAACAACTTCAGCACCTCTCATTTGAGGACTGACTCCTTTTGAAGATAGGAAATGCTTGGAAATTTTCTGTAGTAAGGAAAACTCAGTGGTGAGTTATACATATTTGTTAGAGGAACCATTTCTGATATGTACATAAAGTATCTCTTACTATGTATTAGGTTGGGCCTTTCTGCTGTTAACTGATATTTAACAAGAGATTTAGCATAAAAAGTTATAACATGTAAGTAACAGTAATTTAATTCCATGGGTGTGTGTGTGTGTGTGTGTGTGTATTGTCCTTAGAGAAAGATGGAACATATATGAGATGTTTAAAACATATATACTTATGTAAATACTTTTATTGCATTATCATATAACATGCATATGTGTGTTCGTGCGTGCATGCGTGCATGCATGCTTCCATGTGTGTGTGTGTGTGTGTATGTGTGTGTGTAACCATACACACATGAGTACATGATTGTATACATTAGTAACTTTTCTTATTGTTATGATCAAATTTCTGATGAAAAAAAATCATATGAGAAAATGTTTAGTTTGGCTTATTGTTTGGCAGTATATTCCGTGAACTGGGCAAATTAGGACTGTAGACAAAACCCTAGATGGTGACCTCAGGAGTATACGCTGCTTGTTCATATGAAGAGATCAGGAAGCAGAAGATTGGGAAATTACAATGTTCAGCCAAATTTATTCATTTTCCCTTTTTATTTCACCAAGACTCCATACCAAGTGATGTCACTACTCACAGGCATGGCCTTGGTATTCTCTCCTTAGTTAATCCGTGAGAAAGACCTCATATCCTCACGTAAAGATCTGCTTCACCACTCTCCTATATGTGTTATAATCCAATTAGGTTCACAAGTGAAATGAACCATCACAATACAAATTTTGATACCACACAAAATTATCTCTTACTATGAATTAGGGTGGGCCTTTCTGCTATTAACTGACATTTAACAAGAGATTTAGCATAGTAAGCTAAGCCTAAATAGTTACAACATGTACATAACAGTGATTTTAATTCCACTCTATTAATTTTGACTATTTAGTATGATTCAAGATTTTTCTCAAAAATACAGGAGTACATATTTTTTAATAATTAGTTTTTGGAAGATTTCAAGTGGCAAATCATGTCACAGCAACGAAATTTGCCTTCAAAATTCTCTTTCCACTATTTCAGCAATTATAAGATAATAAATTAGGTGGTCATCTCCTTTATCTCAGGACAAATTTATTAACATCATGATGGTGACACTTAAGTTTTGATAGATAGCTAATCCATTCCTAATTCAAGATAATGGTACCATCATCCATCTTGTCTCCATACTGTTGATGATTGCCCAATAGGGAATACTCCTCATGTATTAAAATGATAACATCCTCTAAGAATTCCATTTGCTATTTTGAAAATGAATATCTGAAGTTCACAAGTGAATTGTTAGTGATAAAACAAGAAAAAGGAAATAAAAAGCTTTAGTTACCTACTTGGTAACTCCTTCCTTTTTGAGTTTATATTTAAAATTATAAACAACTATTGAACTACTACTGTGTCAAACATTCTGGTGAACATAATGAGAAAGTCCCAGTTCATTTGCTTTTAAAGTCTCCAACTTTCTCTCTCTCTCTCTCTCTCTCTCTCTCTCTCTCTCTCTCTCTCTCTCATCCTATCTCATTTTCTTTTATTCCATACATATATTGAGAAGGCAATGTGCTATTTGATCTACATATTTAAATTATTATATTTATGTATGTGAATATATCCAATATCTTGAATCAGTATTCTTTCTTGTATTCAGAAGATACTTATTGAGATAGGCATAATGGCTCATGCCTGTAATTCTAGCTCTCATGAGGCTGAGATGTTTGTTATAAGTCTAAGCTTAGCCTGGGCTTTATTTGAAACTCCTAGACAGCCCAAAACTCTATAATTACACACATTTATTTGCTATACTATGTATTATATATACATATATGCATATATATATATCACCTGTGACCTCTATGCAAGCCAACATCAAGTGTCCAAAACAGATATTTTGCTCTTATTTATTTTAGGAATAATGAGACATACCAAATAATAGTTAAGACAACCATCAAGACTTACATACAGAATCATGAGCTATACTACCTCAAGATTTCATTAGTCAAATCTAGGCATAATCTCCATTTAGTAGCTGTTTCCAAATAAAGAATGAATTTTATATCACCGAATTCTGAAACCAAACAAGATGTCTTTGAAAGGAGATGTGCCGGTGAACAGTCAGTGATAAGTAGATGGCTTTTGTTTTTTTTTTGCTTTTTTCTTTTTTCCTTTTCTCCTGTGTTATTTAAAGGAAGTTAGGTCTGTCTAACCAATGAGAAAATCTTTTATAAAAGATCACAATTTGGTTCATCAAAATACAGACTTTTCTCCAAAACTGTTTGTATGCCAATGAGTATGCACCCACACTCCTTGAATCACACAAAACACTGAAACAGCTCTTCACTAATGTTCAAGTTTTATCCTCTGAAATTAAGCTTTATTTTGCTAATTTCAAATGTAGTCAAAATAAGTGTATCTCAAGATCAATGTAAATAATATAGTGAAAATAAAAATAGAAGTCATTTTTAAAAGGAAGGCCAAAATGTGTCAGTAACACAATCATCTTTTTGTCATTATCACAAAGATTTTGAAAAAACTCATCTTAATATAGAAGACAGTCATTGTGTTGTGTTTTGGTGAGACTGTGCATCATCATGGAAATAACAGGAAGAACAAAGGGAACAAGAAAAGAGAGCAGGGAATTGAGAAAGAGTGGGGGGAGGAGAAGAGAGGGGACAGCAGAGAGAAGAGTAAGGAGACAAGAGACAGGAGAGAAAAGAGAGAGGAGACAGGAGAGAGGAGAGGGGAGAGAGGAGAGAGAGGAGAGAGGGGAGAGAGGAGAGAGAGAGGAGAGAGAGGAGAGAGGAGAGAGAGGAGAGAGGAGAGAGAGGAGAGAGG
>NW_021620899.1:2237544-2262267 GCF_004785775.1 Grammomys surdaster | reverse complement strand
GGAGAGGAGAGGAGAGGAGAGGAGAGGAGAGGAGAGGAGAGGAGAGGAGAGGAGAGGAGAGGAGAGGAGAGGAGAGGAGAGGAGAGGAGAGGAGAGAGGAGAAGAGAGAAGAGAGAGACTTCATATGTTCTCCAAAACCACACAGACAATATACCTCTTGTTTGTTTTGACACCTTACTTCCCAAATTAGCAGAAGAGCTGGCAATCAAGTCTTCAACATACAAGTTTTTGTGTAACATTTTAAATATAAACCATAGCAGGCACTCACTAATGCCTGTTTCATATGTAAAGGGAAGTATAATATTACAGTTATGCTGTATTGTCCTATAATAAGTTAAATAGTAAGGTGAGTTTATAGCAGTATTTTATTGTTGCCTGAGTGTAGAATTTAAGCTATATGAAGACACTAGAGAGTGTTATGGACAAAATACTTCTGAGCACAGTGAAAATATCTTTAGATAGTAATAACTAAAATTCATCTCTGAATAGTTTCTGGTCAGTGGTTCTCCAAATAAAACCCATAACATGATAGTTTCCTATACAAGAGGAAAAAAAGAAAGTCAAATCATTAAAGTTAAAATTTACTGATGTTTGAAAAATATTATAAACTGATTTTTTTTTGTTCAGTGTAGATAGGTCTTTATAATAAATCTTAATTTTCAACTAAAATGGTTATCAAATGACTTGAATGAAATAGTATACTATGCCTATTCTTAATATAATTGCTAAGTAAAAATAGATATGGAATTGATGATAATATTAATTCAATTTCATATAGATAGGCATTTTTAATGCTCAGGATTTTAGAAGAAATGCTGAATACACTTGGGTACCAATCTGTATTTACATGCTTCTTCAAACATGTTTTCAATTTTCATGCTTAAATGTGACAGTCAGTTCACAATTTACTCTAATCATTGACGATCAAGATAGTAAAGTTTTAAAATCAGATACTGTGCATGTGGTAGCTTCTCCCAGTGGCAGCTTGCTAAGCTTCTACAATAAACACACAATTCTTAGAAATGCTTATTGCAGCTCTCCAACAAAGACATACTAACTTAACAAGAAGCCAGTAAATTCTTTATAAAGAAAGATCTGCCATTTGGATATTTCCTACTGTGTCAAAAATTTCAGCTACCGTAATTAGCAGCATGGTTTCCTCCTTGTCATGATAGGCAGAAGAAAGGAGAATCTGCAAAAGAGATAGAAAGATATAAGCCAGCGGAGAATGTAACAATGGAGCACACAGCTAGCTGCTTAATCAATGGTCACAGTTGTAAACATACTTTATAAGAAAGCATCGAACTTTGTGCAGTAGAAATTAGAAATTAAATCCATAAACTATTCATGAATTCAAAAACCATGTCTTAGTTTTGTGATGTTTAAGATTAATGAAAGATTAAGCATAATTGGATACAATTGATTTAATACTAACAGTACAAAGAATGTATTTGTTTACCTGAGGTTTGTAAAGATTCTGATTTTTCCTAATCATGCATTTGGCATATTGGTAACTATAAAGGTCAGAGTATTTTGTTCTATAAAAACAAACATCACAGAATATTTCTTTAGCATCATACAAACACCTAAATATTTAAAAAAATCTATTGTGTTTTGTTCATATAAGTGGATTTATGTAAATATGCAAAGGGAGAGCTAAATTGGCATTATGTTTTTAAAATATGTCATGAATAAGTTCTTGACATTATGGATACCTTTTTGAAATGTCCTGTAGTTAAGAATGTATAACTTGCTTTTAATAAGACCAAGTGTATAAATAAGCTTTGGTGTAGCTGAAATTAATATCAGAAAGAAAAGGAAGCTGTCATTCACTCTGCCTATCCATCCAACCAACATCGCTTCAGTGATCTATGTAAAAACTGATCCAAAACTATGAGAATTTACCAGCTAAACTCTAACCTTTGTAAGCACTAGTGCTGAGAATAAACATATGTGATAATTGATAATGAGATGGGATTTAGGTTGAAGAGCCTCTCCCAGGTTAAGCCTCATTTGCTGCCAACATCTATTTTTAGAACAGAAATAAAGAAAAGGCATCGCCCATAGGTTCAAATGCGAGAGACATCCCTATTGCTGTCTTGTTTCCTTCAACAAAGGGAAGATTTATATATATATCTTAAGAAAGGCAATACCTTCGGGAAAACTTATCACCACTAGAATTATTAATGCAAAATCCATTTCAAATTTTTAGCAGATCTCATTCTTCTCTAATTCCGCTTAGGACCCGGTTTAGTAATATTCTCTGCCTTAGATTAATTACCCTGATCTAATTCATTTAGTGGAGGACAGCTGTGGTACGTGGGTTGCTCACTGATGTATTGTGTTAAATGACGCCCATCTGTCACTGCAGAATATCAGCATGGATTCAGTGTCATCCACTTCATTGGTTCTGCTGAGATGTGAAGTGCAGCTACAATGTTTACTACTGTTGTTAATTTAATATCTACACCTTTAATAACCTGACTGCTGTCACTCGCAGAACAATGATACATGATGGGCACTGAAGAACCGGATAGACTGCATTAACAAGACAGCACAGCAGACCCTCTGGTACAGTTAATTAGAACATTTGTGGGCAAAGTTGCTATGAGGGACCCTGTAGGGCATTCTCCTAGGGAAATTCTTGACTGGGAAGTGAAGTTAAAGGAATCTGTGTTAATAGCACTTCTGACAAATTTAATCATTAATTAACGATTAAATACCGGGAAATTCAATCATTTATTTTCACCAAGTGGAACTATTTTAAGTCAGTTTTTATATTTAATATTTAATCATAGCCTCATAGTTTCTTCTGATGCTTTTGTTCTCCTTTATTCAAATTTCTCATTTATGCACTACATGAGCTTAACTGAAAATCAGCTGATGCAGTAAAATACATCAAATAGAGTGTCCTGAATCAAGGTTTGCCTTCTCAGATACATTAACTTAACTCAAAATATATTAAAAAGATTGAAAATATAGATTTTTATCTAAAGTGCTTGTGTCTGATTTTCAAAAGGAATAAATAATAACATCTGGTACACTTAGTTATATAATTACTTTTTTTCTAAAATAGTAAAATTAAAATATATAATTCACAAACTACATATTAAGTCCACTAAATAATTATAATTATTAAAAACATGGGAACAATAAATATCTAAACATAAGCTAATAAATACATTTATACTTTAAAAATCATAGAAAATAAATATGACTTCTTCATGTCCTTCATTTTCATTCTTCATGTTATTTTGTTTATCTGCCCCAGTGACTAATACTCCCTTTGTCCTTAATGGGTGTTTTCAAATTATGAATCTCTTCTTCAAATTCTCCCTCCATTTCTTTGCCTTGAATGAGCTTTAATTGCACACAGAATTTCTTTTTGGTGTATTATTGTTATGTAGTCACTGCTACATTCACCAGGTTCTGTATCCCTAGATATGAAACAAAGAATCAGTGTCTCTGTAAGACTTACACACTACCAATGCACCAATATTTTGTCTTTATTTACCTATAGATTTCTCTAAGTAAACTATAAAATTGCAATTTCTAGATAAAATATCTTACATTCGTCTTTATTTCAGACCTTGAATATTTAAACTACAAAAATCCAGTGGTTTAAAATTAATTAACCTAGAATATTAGCTGAAACAAAACAAGACAATGTCATTTAGTACCAAGGAAAGGTAAAATATAGATGCATAGAATGTAGTAGATAATTGTGTGTCGTGTAAAGAAACAAGATAATGTGACCCTATATAAACATGCATACTATTATGGGATAAAAAGAAGTCAAAGAAGTCTTATATATAACTTGAAATAAAGATTTTATAGAAAAAATATGAAATATTAAAGAAAATTGTGGAGGAAAAACCTACTCAAACAGAAAACCAAGTGAAGAAAATCCTTTAAACTAATATTTACAGCAGAGTAATCACTAAATAATTATTATTAGAGTAACCCTAATAATTTTCCAAAGTTGGTAATATTGCAATTGAAAGTTCTCAAACAGAAAATTAAATGTAAAGGACAGGAATGTTTTTGAAAATCGTAACTTCAAATATATTTATACAAGTCTTACCAATGCTTCTGAAAGGAAGGAGAAAAGTAACGGGAGAAAAATATTTTAAGGAAACACATAGTTGAACTAAACTATGAAACTAATGTCCACAGAATATTCATATTCTTGTCTGACTGGTATTTAATTTTAGGTGGAACAATACAATATTTACTTGAATTCCCAATACTGGTCATTCGTGTTTTCTCTTTATTTTTTCTGAATTTTTCAGTTCTTTTATGACTTTAGCTTATATTGCCTTCCATATCATCATTTTCTTCTCTCCATCTTATTTTTGTCTCTTCTGGCTAATACAGTGCCTTTTAATGTGCTTTTTATTGAATTTATACTTAGTGGCATTATGTACATCACTAATTTTCAACCCCGACTAGTGGTATCTGAAGAGTTTTATTCATTTTTCCACTAAAATGTTTAGACCTCAATTTCCTTGTATAAACATGGCCCAAATCCACCATGTTCTGTAATACTTCTACCGATGCTAAAAATATTTATTTTTTGTTATTAAATATTAGACTTAACATTTCAATATTAAAATATTGAAGATATAAATGTGTGTAAATGAATGCTTTTCAGAGTTTCCAAAGTGTTTCAAGGCATGCCAGTCAGGCCAGCCCTTTCTTGGCACATTTACAGAGTTTCAGTCCAGCCTTGTCTAGCATGATCCCAATCTGTCAAAGATATGCTTTTGATATGATATCTGCTCCTAGATGTCCTTAAATACCATTTGAAAATTTTATTCTTGGAGTTTGATTGGTATTCATATTTCACTCTGTTTTGATGAAGAAAAAAATTCCCTCTCAGAAACTCTCTTTTCTTTCTTCCTTGTTTAGTCAAGTCTTATAAGAATGGGCAAACTTGTCAGCAAGGGTCTAAAGTCCTTACCAATCGAGATAGGGTTGGAGGACAGTCAGAGGGTAGGTCAAGGACAGTCAAAGAACAAGGAAATTCAAGCTGGTTCTGACATGGATGTTTTATCCTATTAGGTAAGGTTCATAGAGCTGGAAGGTGCTATGCATGCTACCAGATGAGAAGAGAAATAATCAGTCTTACACAGCTGTAAACACTGATAGCTATAATAGAGACATCTCTGGCAAGGAAAACCTACTCATGCAATTGAGGAACAATGTCATGGAAATAACAAACCACATTCTAGTTGGATTTAAGGCCAGGAGAAGAAGCCTATACTTGGCACTGTTGAGAAAGTTAAGAACTGGTGGTTAGATGTCTTTTAGTAGGACCTATGATATAGGGAAGAATGTGCTAATATTATTCTGCTAAATCCACATGATATTTAAATAGATTTTATGGGGTTGAACATATCCCTCAATATTTCAGAGCATTGGGATACTTTTCCAGAGTTTGCCCAGTATCCATGGTGGCTAAAACCATCTGTCACTTCAGTTCCACAGGATCCAAAACATTCTTCTGGCCTCTGTGGGCACTTGGAACACAAGTGACACACAGACATTCATATTCGCAAATCAACTCTTACACATAAAATCCTAAAAATGTAAATGACTGCATTATAGCCATAGATTAGTGTTATCCCCACCTTCATCAGTAAAATTTCCTTTTTAAGTTGATGGTGACTCACAACCAGTTAGGGTTCTCAGAGTAAGTGTTTAAGCAGTGTTCATCTTTAAACAGAACACTTCATCACATCCCCATGGCCCACTGCTCAGAGATCAACGAGAAAGAGATGGTAAAAAGACTGAAAAGTATAGTGGTCTAATACAGTAAGGCACTGGTCCTCAACCTTCCTAATACTGCAATGCTTTAATACAGTTCCTCATTTGTGTTGACTCCAGTCCTCAACCATAAAATTATTTCTTTTCTACCCCATCACTGTAATTTTGCTACTGCCATGAATTGCAATATAAATATCTGATATACAGGATACCTGGTATATAGCTTCAAGAGGACACAACTCACAGGTTGAGAACCACTGCTATAAGAGAATCATTTACTAATGACAATTGGGCAGTTGTCCATCAAAGCTCATAGCAGTTGTGACAGTGTACACAAGACGCTTAAGATAGAAAAAATGGACATGGGAGGCAGGCATGAAATCCCACCATTAGCAGAAGAGCTATTGGTAATTAATAGTTTTTAAAGAAGGAGTCAGTTTTCTTTGACGGTGTGAATCCTGGTATGTCTGAGATACTCGTGTAGATAGACACACACCCCAGGAGTAGGGAGCACAAATGGTTTTCATGGTTTGAAATAAATGAATGCAGTCAAAAGTTTGGTGGATTTGGAATACGGGAATGGATCTGAAAATAAATGGATAATGGGATTAAAATAAAATCTATAAAATTCATATAGAAAATAAAAAAAATTTTGAAAAGTTAACAATTCTTATATATTTTGATCTAGTATTTTATACTACGATGATTTCTCAGGTTAAACAGTGAATTACATTATGAAAGGGTTCTATCTTCTATTTCAGTTTATTCTCTGTTTTATCTCAATATTGTCTTTAATGAGTGTTAGCATAAGTAATATACCAAAAGTTTTAAGGAAATTTTAAATTCCTTTATGACTTATATGGTTAGGAATTCAATCTATACATACACTTTCCTAGTTATGAGTTACTAATAGGTTCTTTATAAATATGGTTTTAAAGGCAAAAATGAAGAGCTGTCCCATCTCATGTTTTTTATTGTGATGTAAGAAAAATACATGCCATAGGAACACATTGTGAATCATGATACAAATAAAATCTTTAAACATCAAAAGCAGGAAAAGACAATCTTACTGTTTCTCCTATATCTTTTCTTGTTGTTTTAAATGTTAATTTAATCTTTGAAACTTTCATATTATATTACCAGGTCTTAATGAATCAAAGTAATAGTATGAAGATGATAATATCAGAACAAATATTGAGTGAGTTTATTTTCTTGAATTCACAATAACTGCACTTCAAGCACTACTTTTTTTGTCTGGTATAAAATAAACTTGAGGCTTATCTGAATGCTCATAGAAAAAAATATTAGTCTAAAAATGTTTCCAGGAAAAAGAAAGAAATCTTACCAATATATACATATACCTTAAGGAACATTGATGTGTTTCAGACACAGTATTTGATAGATACATTAATTTAAAAATAAAACATAAAACTATAGGTGCTTTCAAGTATATTCCTTGACTTATCATAGTTCCAGTTAAAATAGTATAGCTATTCTTGTACATTTTTAATCTCATAAAATGACTTCATTTAAACATTATGACACACTATTAATGCAGACTACATACGAAGGGGAGCACTTGTATTCTTTTAACATCTATACTTTTTAAGCTATATTTTAAGAACTAAACAATTACAAAATATGACACCCCAATTTGTGTGGAGAAGCCTGTTTGTCACCAATTTAAATTGTTCACGAACAAGTCCTGTGCATAGACACTTGCAGCATTTTCCATTTTAAACCTGAGGAATATATGTGACTTAATTTTGTCAGGAGAATTCAATTGAAATTAAAATTATGCTTTAGAAATTACACAAGTTGTTTATTTGTAGCCTCAAACATATTACTAGACAAACGCTGGTATGTGAAGATGTATCTAGTATTCATTTTTTCCTTTCTCAGTGTTTTCAATCCCAATAGATCAAACCCCTAATAGACTTAATATTCTGAATCTAAATTTTCTTCCAACTATATATTGTTTCTTATCTCTAGTACTGCTTATAAGTCACACATCACTTTTTCTTCAAGGTAATTCATAGATTAGACATTATTAACAATAAATTTCAAAGCAAGAGTGAACCAGAAAAATCATACCTCACCTTTAAAGTATATGGCCGTTGTTAGAACCTAGCAGCAGTACAATTAAAGTGTATGCATTTAAATGGGAAAGAAATGATAAGGAGGAAAACAAAAGGCAAAAATTGGTTCACATGATTTCCGGATAGTAGGGAATGCCACTATCATGTACTTGGAGAATATTTTCATCCTGCCTATATAATAAGCAAGACACCAAAGTGAGCAAGGAATAAGATTGGCCTTAGAGAAAGGGAGAGTTGGAAACAATCCTTATAATTAAATCTATTATGTGGAAAACTTTTCATTATTTATTCTTAGGCTCAAAAAATTCTTAAAAGAAAGCACAAAGGTTAGAATATTTTTTATTACTAAATATATTGGATTTTCAGAAATTTTTGATAGAGGATAGAGAAGTAAGTTTATACATTTTGTGTTCATTCTATATAGAATGTAAATTTTCAACATCCACCTCATAATTTTAAAAAAATGCTCAAATTTGGTGACTGTGTTCAATATATTATTACTAAAACCCTAAATTTTATCCTCTGTATAGAATATAGAGAATATAAATAAGTTTTATACTTTTTTCTGAAATGGTCATGGAATGGTTTCAAATCATTCTACATATACCATGTAAAATATTCTTACCAAATACATTGCTTTGTTTATGTTATTTCTATTGATTTAGACTTTGTGAAAACTACTTTTAAGGCTTACTACTATGACCTGAGTTCTCATCTGGTACAGCCTAACTATAAACAGTTTATGAGGTGATGCCAAGGACTAAACAAATTATGGTATGCTGTTTGAGTGGTTTTTAGGAAAATGTAGATGTTAGTTTTTCTGAGCAGACACATATAGATTGAGCAAACCTGGACAATATTTCTGAAACTGATATTCGACCTATTTGCAATATTATTGTCCAGCATTGGTGATGTTTCCTCTGGAGCATGAATCCTTCCTCAAGACATATATGTGTGTGTGCCCAATAGAACACCTGAAAATCTAGATAAGATAAGTAAAATATCTTAGAAACACCAACATATATCGGTGTCTTAATCTCAGCAAAACAAAACAACAACAAAAAATGGTATAAAACATTTCAAGAATTTTCTTCAAATAAATGGATAAGTATTTAAGGAACATTTTTATAACAAAAATTATGCTCAGAAACCAAAAGAACAAACAGTTAATACATGCACAATGTAGATAGCGGCCTCAGGCATTGTGCTGAAACAAATAAGTTACAGGAAAAAAGGGAATTCTCTATTCAGTTGTCCATATTAAGTTCAGAGGAGACAAATTTGATATATGTGTAAAAATTCAAAATTGATTGCTGATTAGGATTTTGAGGTAGTGATCCATGCAAAGATTATGAACAGACATTCTGAGGAGTTGAAATATTCTAACATCAATAAAAATATTGGTTACATTAGGTATATTTATTTATCAATCTCACTAATTTGCTTAGCAAAGACATACACATTAAATCGTATATAAACTAAAATCTCAGTAATAATTTTAAGTGATTATTGCATATGTTAGTAACTAGAATTATGAGCAATTTTATACACATTAGAAAATACTGTCAATTGCTATAAGATATTAAATGTGTCTTTTCTGTTAAAAATTAAAAACTTTCATTTATAGGTACATGTACCTTAAAATATATCAGTACATATGCACTAAATTGCATATATGAATAAAATATTAATTTTCCAAGCACATGGCTGTATTTAGATAAAATTGTCTATCCTGTCACATAGCTATAAACTATCATATAAATTACTATAACATAGTAAAATATAAGACTATTAATATTTTCTACTTATATTTACATGAATAAAATTTAATATTTAGTGTAACTATATTATTATATAAAATCTCCATTTTTACTTATAATATAAATATATTAGATAGCAGAATATGACTTCTGGAATATCCATGATGAATATTGCAATATTCTGTTGTAAAGCATAGTTCAAAACTCTACATTTATTCTATTCCAATTACATGATATCAAGGAAATATAATATAGATGTGTATGCATGTTATATGTCTGAGCAGTGTATGCTCAGTGCAAGAAAATAACTGTATTTCAAGATAATTGGTAATTACATAGAACAGAATTACTTGTGTTCAGAAGGAAACAGGAGCTCCAGGTTTTGAAATGTTCAGCATAGGTAAGTCAATACAGAGAGCATTAATAATGATTAAAATTGGAACAATGGAGGGTTCAGAGATGGCTCAATATTTAAGATCCCATGTTGCTTTTTCTGAGGACCTGAGCTCACTTCCTAGATCCTATCACGATTTCAGTTCCAGGAAATTCAGTCCCTTCTTCTTACCTTCATAAGCACAGGTCCCAATGGTGGCACACTGCAAATACATAGACAAAACATCCTCACACCTACAATTAATGAATCTTTTAAAATACTGTGAAAATAGGGGACTAGATGCTTATTTCTAGTAAATACTAGGAGTTGGGGGAATTATAAAAATGTCCCCAAATTATTTTAAAGTAATAAATATGGTTAAATTTTGGTCCTAAAAATCATTGAATTTTGCAATATCAGCAAGATGGTATTCAAGTCACCACCTTAATAAAACTAATGAAAAGTTAATGCTTTCAGTGTTTGAACTTACTGTTTTGTTAAATATGGTACTCTGAGAATGTCAGACTAGGCTTCAACCTTATAGTTAACCACATGTGAGATCACTGTACCTCTACTGGAGTCACAGGTTCCCAGAGCCAGGTTTTTATATTTTGTGAACACCTCTATTAAAAATCACAGCTGCTTATTTTGGTGACTTGTTATCCATTTTTTTTCCTTAGTATACATTTTACAGATATGAGAAATAGTGACACTGAAAATGCATCGCAAACATTCAGTAATTTCTTATGTATATATTGATGCCCAAGTAAATACGACACATAAATACTAAGGCAAAGTAAGTTTAAGTCTAATATTGGGTTCAAACTGTACTATGAATCTCTGAAGCATAATTTACTCATTCCTTTTGCAGATGATAATGTTCTCTCCCTCTCCCCCCCCTCCCCCCTCTCTCTCTCTCTCCTTCTTCCCCTCCCTCTCTCTCCTCTCCTCCTTCCCCTTGGCTCTCTCCATCCATTTTCACACAGCCATAGACACACAAATAGATGTAAAATCACAGACATCCAGACACACAAATATACAAAGAAACACACACTAGACACACACACACATACACATGTAGACACCCACACATACAAACACACACACACATGCATGCATGCACACACGAATGCATGCACAGCATAATACACAATTTAGAAATTTTGGCCTTCGAGATATCATCAAAGTTGCCTATTTTTTCCCTCTGTAGTTAAGTTTAATTATACAAACATTTCTTATTTCAAATTTTCTGTCATTGAATTCGTGAATATTTTCAGTGATAAGCAAATAATTATATTTTTGCCTTAATATTTGTTGAAGATTACAGTGAAACAGAAGAGGTTTTATATAAGTATAATCTGTAAGGCAATTAAATTCATTACTCTCTTTGATGGTTTTGACCCACAGTCTGTCAGTGACTGTTGAGTTTTGAGCACATGCCTCTATTAAGAACTGACTTACCTCCTCAGTCCTGTTCCTCACCATAATACCTGATCATGTTCCCCTCTTCCCTCCCTGTTCCCTCCCCCACCCAAGACAGGGCATTCACTGGAGGGATGGGGTTGCCATCCCATAGTCAAAAACTCTGACCCAGATTTCTTCCTGTCTGAAAGAACTGCAGAGTCAAACATGGAGAAGAGACTGAGGGAAAGGAGGTCCAGTGACAGGCCCAAATTTGGATCCTGCTCAAGGGGTGGCTCTAAGGCCAGACATTATTACTGATGCTATGGTGTCCTCACGAATAGGAGCCTAACATGACTGCTTCCCAAAGGCCCAACAAGCCACTGAGTCAGATGCAGATACTTGCACCCAATCAATGGACAGAAGCTGCTGGCCCCTGTGGTTTACTTAGGGAAAAGCTGGAAGAAGCTGAGGAGGAGGGAGACCCTATAGGAAGACCAGCAGTCTCAATTAACCTGGACCCCTGAGATCTCTCAGACACTGAGCCACCAACAAAGCAGCATACACCAGCTGATATGAGGCTCCCAACATATATGAAGCAAAGGATTGCCAGGTCTGGTCTCAGGCAGCAAAGATGCACCTAACCCTCAAGAGATTTGAGGCCCCAGGGAGTAGGGAGGTTTGGTGGGGTAAGGGTGAAAGGTGGGGACATCCTGTTGGAGACAGTGGGGAGGAGGTATAGGATGTGGAACAGTCAGAGGTGGATAGGAATGGAGATAAAATCTGGACTGTAAAAATGATTAAAGAATTAAAAAAGGAAATAAAAGATAAAAAAGAAGTTCTCAATTTAAAAGGGACTGACTTTTCTTCTAGTGCAATGTAAATATCTCAGGCTCATCTCAGATTTTTCTCATGCTAGAATCTATTTGATCTACTCTTTTATAGAAAACTAGATTTTTCTCACAAGGACATTTGAAATATTTTTTACGGAGAATTGTTTGGAAACCCTAATCTTTGTCTTTATTATTCAATCAATTTTTATGTATATATATTTATAATGATTTAAAAATATGGTTATCTTGTTGTGTATACATTTTCATTATTTATTTTTATGTGTATGAGTATTTTGCTTGCATATATATATATATATATATATATATATATATATATATATATCTCACATGTATGCAGTCCTATGTAATCCAAAAAAGGATATTGGATCTTCTATAACTGGAAATACAAATGATATTCAGCCTCCCCTTGGTGCTGGGAATTTAAGCTAGGTCTTTTGGAAAAACAGCCAGTATAATGAACCACTGAGCAAACACTCTAGCCACCTATGGTTATTTTAAACATTTACATGTTATACATGCTAAAATAAAACTACGAAGCCTAAGTGGCTGTCAATTGGGAAAACTCTTTTATTAAACATTGAGAATATAATGCATCTATTAGTTGATCTTAAATGGAAAAAAACAGCTGCTTATTGCTTCAGTCATCTGGTATGGTATTATAATCTGCAGCAGTAGCAAACTTGTGAGTCCAAATTCTTGCATCCTCTGATTATTTAAAGAATAGAACGACATCTGAAGCTACCATTGTAGCCTGTTATAAACCACAGTTTATGTAGATGTATTTGGTCTCTTAAGCTGCTTGGGTTTGGATGAACACTGAGGAAAGCAAAGCAAAGAGTCTGCAATACAAATAGTGCTGCTGACTGCGCTATAACCAGCGTTTGTTTCCTCTTGAGATTATCTTTGGAGACACAGTCCATCTCACTTCAAATACATGAATAAATCCTATAAGGTATCAAAAAGTATTCTGAAGCTAAATTTAAAACCAACATTATCTCATCCAGAAATTTTAAAAATAAAATCTTCAGGATAAAGCAGGAACAAAAAATTTCACAAGCTACCAGAAAAATCTCCAGTAAATTTTAATAGTTATTTTTAAAAGATAGTCTGTATTTACGTGTTAATATTCAGTGTTTCCCTAAACACACTTTTCCAGAAGGCTAATAAAAACGTGGCAGGTCAATGAAGTCAATATCCTCAGAGAAGCCAAATCATATATTGTAATAAAAAGGAAGAATCATTTAGTTAAATTTTAAAATCAGTTCCCTGTCTTTCCCCACAAACCCCTATGATTATCTTAACAACAAACATAACACATTTTCAGGGTTTAGCCTTGCTATTTCTCTTCTTCCTTACTCTGTCATGCTCTGCCCATGTAAGTAACTTCAATGTGTTTTGAATTCTGAGATTTATCTTTCTTTGAGAAAAAGAAAGAAGCAAGGGCTTGATAACCAATTGTATTTCTTCTCCTCAATGTGCTTATGAGGGTAATTCATGTAAGGTTATGTGATGTCAGAAAAATCACACAAGGAAGTTTATTCTGAAGAGGTGACACTGAATTAAGTATATACAATCTTTAAGAGACAAAAAGTACCAAAGCTTCATACAGAAAGGAAAAGAAATAACTGAATATTTCTAATTAGTAGATATAGAGGTGATGAAAGATAAGAAACAATTTCCAGGACATGATGATTTGAATTTTTAATGATGACACTATTTAGCAATTAAAAGTTGATTAACACTGAAGTATTTCCAGTAGATAATAAGAATGTATTCCAAATTAAAATGTAAAGAGTAATTGAACAGTTGAGCAAAATATTAAAAATAGCACATAGGTAACTTTTCAATTGTCCACATATCAATATAAGTTCAGCAAATGGGAGGTGATCAAAGAAGTACTTTTGTAGGCCATTTGTTATTAAATATTATTTGGAAATGCTTCTTTTGGTATGAAGTGTGGATTATAATTGCAATTATATAAACTAAGATATATTTTCTTTATAGTATGCCTGAATGTTTATGCTAGAATTATTTTGAGGAATATATTGTTGGAACAAATACTGGAATTATTGCAAGAATCTTGTAACTACCAGGAAACTTAACATTCATTGGAGAAGACTGATTGGAAATGATTGATTCTCCATCTCCTATAATCCATTGATTGCTTATAAGCCTTATGTTAGAAGCTATATTGTTGAGGTTTCATAGAAACAACATCTCTTTAGTTTTTAGAAAACATTATTTCACAGCAATCATCTTGTTCTCCCAGTTCTTATAATCTTACTTCTTGCCCCTTCCATACTATTTGCTAAGTTTATATGTAGGGATTGCATGACATGTGTATTAGTTGGAGTTGGATGCCCTGTGGCCTCATATTTTCTTCAGTATTTATTGTTCTCTTACACATCACAACTTGACCACAGTTGCCCCTCTTATCCTCCCAGTCCCTCCCCAACTATCCCCTCTCTCCCCCTGATCCACTCCTCCTCTGCTTCCTTTCAGAAAAAGACACACTACCCAGGGGTATCAAACAGCATGGCATATCAGGTTGCAATAAAACTAGGTACCTTCTTTTGTATTAAGACTGGACTAGGCAATCCTGTAGGAGAAAAGGGTTTCAAAAGAAGGCAAAAGAACAGATCATTTTGGATCACCTTCTGTTATTAAATAGAACTTCTTTGATGAGGATTAGAGGTACACTTACCTAAGGGTATAAAGAAAAGTATTTAGAATATAAGAAGAAACTATAATTATCTAGGAAAATGTCAACAGTATGTTCTTCTCTAGGATCTATGACCTCCTTATCCATGGATATTTGGCTTAGTTACAGTGCCTAGCATGAATTCCCACCTACTCTACACCTTAATTCCAATAAGAGACTTGTCACTTATCCCAAGGTAAGTGCTACGATCACATCATTGGTCATATCTTGACAGGCTACACGTCGTGGGGTCTAAGCTTTGTAATTTGGGAAGACTACTGATTTCTTTTTCTCCAAAGGCAGAATGCTTAGCTTTCATTGAGAACTACTACATAGGTGGAAAATTTCCAGGTCAGTTCCAGCCTGATTTTTCCAAGCTCTGTGACCAAATGGTGTGCAGTATTTAACAATAAGGGCTTAGCTTCAAGTCCCGAGAGGCAGCCAAGGACAATGTTTATGGCTTGTATCATTTTGGAAGTCTTACTGACTCCCCTAGTGAATATCATAAAAAGAAAGTTCTGTAAAAAAGTTCTGTAAAAGCCAGAGGATCTGAGAGTTTGCTGTGAAATTGTATCTCCTAGTAACATAAGAGGCTACACCAATAAAGTCTCACCAGTATGGCACCATAAAAGTGAGCTGAACAAGGACATCAAACTGGGTAGAGAAAATCCATGTGGCATGAATCATACACATAGAACTATAGGTAACTGAGGAATTCTGGGAAGATGAGAAGTAGTCCTCTCCAGGAAAGAGTATTCCAGTTGGCTGTTCAGTGCCAGAAAGTCAGCCCTGAAAACATACATACATTCCATTATACAGATTGGACAAGCTGAAAAAAAAAAGGAGGCCAGGAATATAAAAGAGAGTAGGGATGGGTATATTGAGGGTTTGGAATGAGGAAAAGTAAAGGAGAAATTATGTAATTAAACTCTAACGACAAAAAAATTTAAAAAGAAGCCTATCATATATAAACTGAGATGTCCCAAAGTTTTAACCAAAACTACTTTGCTTCCAGTAAAATATAAAACATAAATTAATGAGGAATACGAACAAATCAAAAAACAATACAAAGAATCAGTGCTCTAAAAGCTGATCTTAAAAAGATATAAAGAAGTTGACATCTTCAGACTGGAGTCCTTCTAGTGCCTTCTGTAGTGCTAGGTCGATATTTAGGAATTGCTTAAACTTGTTTTTATCAAAGAATATTTTTCATTCTCTGTCAATTGTGATTGATAGTTTTTTTTCTGGGAATAGAAATCTGGGCTGGCATCTGTGGCCTATCAGACTTTGTAGAACATATCCAGAATGTTATAAGTCCACAACTACAAGTCTGTTTTTATAGGTCACTGTGTATGTTCATTTAACTTTCAAGTCAACAGTGGCACCTTCAACCAATGTAATACCTGAAATACCCAAGCTGAGATTTGATCTTTTTTTTTTTTATTGGATATTTTATTTATTTACATTTATCCCCTTTCCCTGTTTTCCCTTTGCAAATCCCCTATCTTACCCTCTCTCCCTGCTTCTATGAGAGTGTCCCCTCACCTACTCACCTACCCACTCTTGCCTCCCTGCCGGGCATTCCCCTACACTGGGAGATGGAGCCTTCGTAGGACCAAGGTCCTCTCCTCTCATTGATGCCTGACAAGCCCATCCTCTGATACATATGCAGCTAAAGCCATGGATTGCCCTGTGTGTATTCTTTGATTGGTTGTTTAGCCCCTGGGAGCTCTGGAGTATCTGGTTGGTTGATATTGTTGTTCTTCCTATGGAGTTGCAAACTCCTTCAGCTTCTTCAGTCCTTTCTCTAACTCCTCCATTGGATACCTCATGGTTCCCCTAGCTTAGCTGACAATCTTATTGAATCAAGCTTGAAAAAGTAAGAGATGAGGTCATTTTCTCCTACAACTGCTACTTTCCTAAAGAATGTACTAGCTTTAGAACTGTAAGCAGGATTTATGTTTGTTTGTTTGCTTGCTTATTCCTTTGTTTTTGATTTTTAACTTTTTTTGTAAATACTGTGAATGTAGCATTTTAATTATCTTACAAAAAATGAGCTTTAAAATTTTATATATCTTCTGTTTAAGTAAACTTACTCCCCCATCCTTTCTTCTCCCTGAGAACGTCTCTCCATTGCAGTTAAACTTAAAAGCCATGGATCATCCCTTCTATGCTGAAATCATGTGTGTTCTGATATCCTCCCTACAATCAAGGTCTCTGATCTCTACAGATATTCCAGGTTAAACACATAAAGCTAAACATTCAAAGGTAAGATCTAAATATGAAAGACAGTATTTCATCTTGCACCCCCTCTCTGAAGTTCAGGATGTACCCAAATGTCATACTTATCCAGCCTCTATCATATAGGATTATATGCAAGTGCCAAAATGCCTATCCAAGAACATTCTCCTTTTTAGTAAAAATAGACTTTTAGACAATTATAAATGATTTCCTTCCCTCTTATTCCTGCCATTCCTTGCCATCTCCCCTCCTGTCTGGATCTACTCCTTTAGAAAACATGAAGCTTTCAAGTGTGTGTGTGTGTGTGTGTGTGTGTGTGTGTGTGTGTGTATGTATTACACAGAAAGGAAAGCACCTAAGAGAAGGCACAAGAAGAGTGGCCCACTTTTTCACATCCTCAGGAATCACAAAAAACTCTAAACTAGAAGAAATAAAATAAATACACAGTGGCCTTACTGCAGAACTGTACAAGCCTTGTGCATCTTGTGCTGCTTCAGTCTCTCTGAATTCAAATGAGCTTTGCTCATCTTGATTTATGGGGCCTGCATCTTTGGTGTTCTCCATCCTTACTGGCTCTTTTTGCTTCCTCTTCCACATGATTCCCTGAGCTCTGAGGAAATAGATTTGATTGAAAAGTCTCATTTAGGACTCAGTTTTCCAAGGTCTTTTGCTTTCTGTGTAATATCTGGCTGTGGGATTCTGTTTTCTCATTTGCTACAGAAGAAATTTTCTCTGATGATGGCTGAGGCAGACATTGATCTATTATAACATGCTGATGGCATTAGGAGTCATTTTATTACTACTTTTTATCTATTTAAAAAATAGTATTTTGTTTTTCTCTAGGTCCCTGGACTATATATATTTAGTCTCGGGTTCTTCACTGAAGCATGAAAACTATGGGATCCATCTCATGGAGTGAACCTTAAGTCAAATCAGATATTGATTGGTTATTTCACAAATATTATGTCACCATTTTCCTAGCATATCTTGCAGGAAATTCATGATGATAAACGAAAAGGTGTTTGTGTCTGGTTTGATGTTTACAATCCCCCATTGGTAGCATTCAGAGCTCCTCCCTGTTTCAAAGACACTAATTTTAGCTGTACAAGCAAGAGCTTGACTTCTCTACATTTCATGAGTTCTGTAGGCGTTTGCTTCAGCAAGATGACTTGAGTCAGATTGTGAAGAGCAACCTGTATTCTTGGCAACATCTTGGGTTGTTTATATATTCCTATGAAACGCACTTGGTCAACAACTCAGTTACATACAATCCACTCCTGTATTGGAGGCTTTATTTGGTGAAAAGGGGCTGTATCTCCCCCTTATTGCTGATTTCATTTAGATACCTTTCATTATGTATATTTTTCAGAAGGTTTTATTCTATTAGGTTTCTATACATATACTACTAAAGGACCTTAATTTTAGATGTCTCTCCCTGTATTTACTCCAGTGCCCCCTCTACCTTGCCCCTCCTCCCTTGATCATGCTTTCATCACTACCATCCATCCATTGCAAACTGTTCTCTTTCCCTTCCCTAATGTAATCTATCTGCCCTTTTCTGTATCTTACTCTAAACCTAATTTCTGTGATTCCACAGATTGTAGCTTGATTATCATTAACAGCTAATATATGCATATAAGTGAATACATACCACATTTGTTTTTCTGGGTCTGGAATAACTCTTTCAGTATATTTCTTTCTATATTTTTTAAATTGGTAGACACTTGTGAAACTTCCCAAGTTTAAAGAAATTCTAGTATTTCTATCAATTTATTTCTGCCCATTTCAGTTAATTTTTTCACTTAGAGTTAAAAAGCAATTAACTGTATATTCTGTAATAAATACCTACATATTTTATATGGACAATATGCTTAGAAAAGGAATTAAGTTACTATGGCTATATACACTAACATATATTTGTATAATTAGCATAGTCCAGTGTAATTACTCAATTTGAAATTTAACTTGAGTACATGTAAATCATGCACAAACTGTTAGTCAAATCCCAAACTTAAGGACAGTTTTTGATTTGCACACCCAGTGTATTTCCCCTATAAGGCCCAATATTCATCACTACACAGCTCTTAGAACAAATAGCCTTAGCTTGAACTCTACCTCCTTCAAAAGCTGAATTGTACAAATCATGGTATAACAACTAGCTAGCTATAAATACCTACATTCAGGTCTGTTGCTCTGGTGGATAGAACCTTAGAGTCCTTACAATCAAATGAATTGAAATAAGAAAAGAATATTAAAGGTTAAGGACTACATTTTCATTATAATTTTCATTGTACTGTAATGAAAAATGAAAAAGAAGATTAAAACTGATTTAAAAATTAATCCTTAAATCTCTTCTTCAAGTGATTTTGGTTTTCAATTAATGAGATCTTAAGATTTTTTGCTATACACAATGAGATTTGTGTTATTGTTATTGTTGTTGCAAAGAACCCTGGTATGGATTAATTTTAAATGAAAATAATCCTTGACTTCCATTTTAGTGAAAGATTTTTTCTGTAAGAAAAAAGTCATTAATCTGTATATTATACACTGCCACACTGACTTCCTGATAACATGATATTATTTAGGTCTACATAAACACCCCAAAATAAAATAGTGCAAAGTCAGCAGTGAAAGCCTAGGAAATGCTGATTATTTTGGCGAAATGTTTTCAGTGTATGCACAGTTCACCACCTCTCTTAATTATTTTCAAAATAACCTCATGTCAGTTGCCAATTTTGACCTTTTAGAAAACTATTTGAGAGAAAAATATTGAGTTTTGAATTAAAAAAAATGGATCAAATAAAAATGGCTGCACAGCACTTCTCTTAGAATTTATTTATGGATGGTCATGATTCTAGGAAGTGAAAACATCATTAACTTTTATAATAAATAATAGTCACAAATATTTTGTACATTCACTCATGGTTAATTTCCTGCTCATTTTATTATTGGATAAGTACTATACAAAGTGAATGAAGACTTAGAGAACTTTTTATTTAGTTTTTCTTTTTCTTTTTTTTTTTGGAAAGAAAAGTAGATGATTTTATTATACATTTGATCCATTTGGGTTGACAATATTTTCTCTCACTAAAGTGTTCTTTTTTTGTACAAAGTGATACATCTTTAAAAAACATAGTATATTGTACCAAACTCAATTTTTAGTATTATGTCATAGTAACAAACTTTCACACTTCTTTATAAACTCTTACTTTCTCTGATTTTACAGGAGAACTTTAAAAACAGCATCCAAGATTTTCAAAATCAGCTAATTACTAATAAGTTTCTAAATATAAAATTGAATGCAAAGAAATAAAAACTTTGGTTCCAGATAGATCTACTCTAATTCAATCTGTTGTTATTACAGTTATCAAGTACTTACAAACTGAACCCTGATCTTCATATGTATGTAAATTAGAGATGATGATACCTAACTTTGACCATTATTGTTAAACATTTTAATATATGTTGATTAGTAACTATTGATACATTAAAATGTTCTAAAATGTTACATAAATGAGATGTTTATTTTTTTTTGTAAAGAGAAGTAAAAATTATCTTGTAAGATTCTGACGAAACCCAGGTGGCACTGTATATATTTATGTAAGTGCTTATCTCTGAATTCAAGATGCATTTTTAAAGCTCATAGGTTTGAGATTGGGAAGATGTATCAGCAGATAATAATGCTTGTTACACAGTCACAAAGAACTGAAATCAAATTGGCATAAGTCATATAAGATGTATGGCATAATCCCAAGAATGCTTCAAACACAGTTGTTTGGTAAACAGAGACAGGGGCATCATTGAGAATTGCTTGCTGCCAGCATACCTACAGATAAATATAGTGAGAGATCTTGTCTCAAGATTTAAGACTAGAGGCAGGTGGATTTCTGAGTTCGAGGCCAGCCTGGCCTATAGAGTGAGTTCCAAGACAGCCAGGGCTACATAGAAAAACCCTGTCTCGAAAAAACAAAAAATAAACAAACAAACAAAAAAAAGAGTTTAAGACTAAGAGTGAAAGAGCAGCCAGCTAAAGTCAAGCTGAACTCATCCTCCTATGGCTTCTGCATGTGTACAGTGTGTGCGTAGCTGTGTATATAGATACACAAATGCGAGTGCAGATTTGTACATATAAATGTACATAGACTGCAAACATATAATACATACATGTATATACATAGACGTGAGTTCACAAACACACACACATACACACAGAGAGAAAGAGAAAGACAGAGAGACAAAGAGGAGGAGGGAGGGGGAGGGGGAGAGGGAGAGGGTTAGGGGGAGGGAGAGGGAGAGAGAGAGGGAGAGAGAGAGAATAGAACAATTTTTAAAAGTTCATGGGTTGAATATTGTGTCCCAAGTTGGTTATACTACCTAAAAATGGTAAACATTTAAGATTTAGGGTTCAGTTGGGGAAAGTAGACCACTAAGACATATCTGAAAATATAAATTGGGATGTTGACTCTTCTCTTTCTCCTTCTTTTCACCCCTACCCTTCTCTTATTTAAGATAATCACCCTGAGACAATCAGCTTTACCATGCCAAGGGAGGCAGAAAACTTCACCATGAACCAAAAACAATGAGGCCAAGTGGCCATGAACTAAAACTTCAGAAAACATAAGCCAAAATAAAATTCTTCCTTCAGGGTTTGCTGATATTTTTCAAGTATTCTGTTTTTAGCAATGAATTTCTGGCTAACATTGGCATTAAGACTTGTAACTTAATTCACAGAGTTATTGTATTCTTACTCAGTGTTCAATAAATTTTCAACAGCTATGTTTAAATTGACTTTGTGTTTGAATTGTTCAGGAAACAATTGGAAGAAGCAAAACTATACTCTTTTCTAGTCACCTGAGTCTTAAAGGAAAAAAACAGCAAATCACAAAAAACAAAAAATATGGTTCAAAAAGAAAAATAAAACAGGAAACAAAAGAGGTTAAAATGATTTCAAGTAAGGCAGAGTCACCTAGAAATTAAAAAAAAAAAGAAACTATGGATTTGGTAAAGAGAAAACTCTCCCTCATGTGGCCTCTATGACTCAAATAGTTGTTAATCATAACTCAAATAGTTTAAAGCAAAACCTGAAAAATTTCATCAGTGTAATACAAACAAATAATAACAATAGAAAACACTGTCTTGAGAACTCTTCAGTTTCGTGAGGCATATAATCAGATATGTAGGAGGTCTTCCACTAGCTCAGCGGAGAAGAGGAGAGGGTATGAAGGAAGTATTGTGGGAAGGAGGGGGACAGTGAGGAGGATGTAAAGTGAGTAAGTAAAAGAAGTTAAATTAAATTTAAAAAAAATAAAGAAAACCAGAAACCCAGTATTATTACCTTTGAAACTCATTGGTTTGTTTATTCTTGACCTCATCTCCATGGTAGAACTTAAGAATTACTTCAGGTCCCATGACTACTTTCTATAAGCATGTCCTTAGGTTTTAAACATCACTATCTTAACTTATTTTTTTTCCCCTTCCATTTTAAATCAATCTTATGTGCTATAATAATTGCCAGGTAAATACATCATCATTGCAACATATCTACTCCATAACTATCCTACTGTTTTCCAACAGAATTATATATTTTTCAAATTATTCCCTTTAATAACTATGCTTCCTCTTGGCAAATGTTGTTTATCCAAAGTCTTTAATATTTTGTTTTTCAACAAAATATAAATGTAATATACATTGTTTGTGAGGCATGAGTGCAATGTTAGAAAGCCATCATCTTTGTCCTCAGAGGACTTTCAAGCAAAGGGAAACATAGTCAGCCAGATGTGAATAGCTTGGAACAAAAGACACATAGTTATTAAATGTTGACCAGTATAGTCTTAAATTGTTACATAATACCTGCATACATATCACCTGGAACCCAAAGGATGAATAAGACTTTCTCAGCTGAGGCATCTAGGCAAAACAGCATCCTAGCTGAATTCCATCATGTGATACTATTAAACTCATGAGGAAATACAGTTGCAACAGAAACAAGTCTCAGATACAATTTCTTGAGAATTACATTTTAGGCGAAATTGTTTTTAAATCATTTAAAAATAGAAATGTCAACAAGTATAGGACCATTGTTCCTGTCCTGCTTTAAAAACCTATCAGAGAAGAGGAGGAGCTAGTTCCTATAGACTGTCAGGGCAAGGTGTTGGTAAAGCCATACAGGGAGAATGGCTCAATTCTCATCATCAGCCTACTGCATCTTTTCTATAATGCAGGCCACCTAATATGTTTTGAAGACTGGAGGCTACTTTGGTGATATTATGCTTTAAACTATATATTTCTCTGGCCCCATTTTTTAGAAACAGTTAAAAATGTAATATTTATGCTCAATAAAACTAAACATACATACTACTTTTATTGATAATATTTCATTATAACATTGAAATATAGAAGCAGTAAAAAATTATAAAAAATAAACCATTATATGATCCAAAAGTCTACAAATGTGTAAAACATTAATATTCTTTTAGATGTATATTTCTATTTCTGAACTTTGGGAAGAAGAGAAATACAGACACATGGAATCTCTACTCTAAAGGACATGAACATAAATGAGAACATGGACCTATCTGTTAGTTTGCATGAATATGCAAGTCAAAAGTGGTCTGCATCACACTGAGCATATAACACATAACTAAAGGTAGTTATTTAACACAACAATTCTCTACATACCTCATTCTTCATTTTTTTCACAATATTTTTGCTGATTGTTTGAGAAATTCACAGTATGAACCTGGAGCATACTCACTTTTTAACACCCCAGTTCTGCATCCTCCTATCCTTTTAACCTCCCACATGAAAAAGAAGAAGGAGGAGGAGGAGGAGGAAGAGGAGGAGGAGGAGGAGGAGGAGGAGGAGGAAGAGGAGGAAGAGGAGGAGGAGGAGGAGGAGGAAGAGGAGGAGGAGGAACAGGAGAAAGAGGAGTAAGAGGGGGAGAAGAAGGGGGAGAGTAAATCACTGAAACATGGTCAAAGATCCAGTATCTAGTCCCTTAAAGAAACTGATACTTTCTCTACCCACACTAACACGGCACCCCTCATTTGTAGAGGTGTATACCTCAGCATCCTTATCTTAATTTTTAAGAATTCTCATTGAGAGCTTCCTATCTAGGCTGATACTTTCAGGAGGGGGACAGATAGAGGTTGTCATAGAACCCTTTTATAACCCTCTTTCTCAACTATGAGTCTTCAGTCATCCATCTCATGGCAAACTGTCTCAGCAGATAAAGGGTAGGCTCACAACCAGCAATAACTCATTTTTAAACAAATAAAAAGAAGAACTTTCTAAAAGGTAGAAAACATTAGCAATATACATTTAAATTTTTGTCACACCTTAGAATATTGAACAAATTTCTAAAGATTCCTATAAGCATATCAAAATAAATAAATAAATGAAAGAGAGAGAGAGAGAGAAAGAGAGAGAAAGAGAGGGAGGGAGGGAGGGAGGGAGGGAGAGAGGGAGGGAGAGGGAGGGAGGGAGAGGGAGAGAGAGAGAGAGAGAGAGAGAGAGAGAGAGAGAG